>NW_026067934.1:6659143-6737309 GCF_014885135.2 Alexandromys fortis | reverse complement strand
TGCAGCCACTCCTGGGATCTCCCCATTCAAATGGTGGGAGCTGCAGTGGGGCAAAGTAGACTGGGGACACCTGGCTCACGTCTAAGTTCCTATCTTAACATGCTCTGTGCCCTTAGGAAACTCCCCTTCCCTCTCTGAGCTTCGGGTGCATATCAGAGAAAGAATAAAACCGGATTAAGTAATTCTTTAGATGCCACAGAAAAAGTACATCTGAGCCACTAAGGACCTGAGCTTTCAGACTGGGCATTTGCTAAGTGGGAGAGCACTTGCTTAGCATGCATAAGGCCCTGGGCTCCATCGCTAGTACAAAGAAACAAAGAGAGGAGAGAAGAAGGAAGGAAGAAAGGGAAGGAGGGAGGAAGAGAGGGAGGGAGGGAAGGGGGGAGAAGAGCTGGAGGGATGGAGATAGGGAGGGAGGGAGGGAGGGTGGGAGGGAGGGAGGGAGGGAGGGAGGGAGGGAGGGAGAGAGAATACCAGAGGTCAATACACATGATTCATCAGTGGCTCTCCACTTATTTTTCTGAGACAGGGTCTCCCTCTGACTCTAGAGCACACTGATTGGCTGGTGGGCTAGCCAGTGAACTGCAAGAATGCTCCTTGTGTCCGCCTTCCAGAACTGGGATACAGACATGAAGTTTGTACCCTCACAGCTCCTAATCATGGTGCCTGGGGTGGGGGTGTCCTCCTGCTTGAATAGAAGCACATTAAACCATCACCCCTGCCCCCAACACTTTTTCTAAATGTTTCTTGCAGAGTCTACTGGTGATACATGTCCTCAGTTCTTGTTGGTTTTGAAAGGCAGTTTCCTGGAGCCCAGAAGTCTAGGTTGGTGGTTTTGTTCTGTTTTCTCTGAACACTTAAACACTCTGTCCCAGTCTCTCCTTGCTGGCAGGGGTCTGTAGAAGAGGTGGGTGGAGGACTTGGCTCCTCTGTGGATGTTTTCTTCACCTTCGGCTTCTTTCAGAGTTTTTGCTTGATACCAAATACTGTGAGAAAAAAAAATTTAATAGTTCTTCCCTTCCTTCCACTTCCCCTCAGATTCATCCAACACATTTCTTGGTGCTTGGATACTCTGGAGTTTTTCAGTCTTTGTTCTCTTTACTCCTCAGCTTTGGAGGGTGTTGCTGAAACAGCCCCAGGCTCAGAGTCTCCCTGCAGCAAGTCCACTCCAGCAGTAAATCCCCAACAGGCAGCCTTTCTTTCTCTCTTTTTTTTTGTTTATTTAATTTGTTTATTACTTAAAAAAATGCCAATCCAAATTCCCACTCCCTCCCCTGCTCCCAGTGCCTGTGTGTATTGTGCACGTGTGGTGTGTGTGTATAGCATGTGTGTGCACGCATGTGTGTGGTGTGTGTGTATTGCACACGTGTGTGGTGGGTGGGTATGAGTGTGTGTGTCTGTGTGTGAGAGTATGGTGTGCACATACCAAGTGGCGTGCGTGGAGAGGCAGAGGACAACTTTAGGTGTCCGTCCTCTTCCCAGCCATGGAATCCGGATCCGACTCAAGCTGTTACCACTTGGGCTCTTGTGATGGCGGGACCCCCTCCTGACCAGGTTCCATCAACTTGGTCAGGGAAGGGTTCTAGCCTGGCTGCCTCCTTCTGCAGCATCACCAATTCATGTCCTGGTCATTACCTGGGTTTCTCACAGGCAACAAAAACACGGATCAAGACAGATGCTTCAGGCCATTTTCAACTTCATTTGTTTAGCAGCTATTTTCATAGACATATTCCCGAGCCAGGAAGTGAACCTAGAGGCGGGAAGAGTGAGAGCGCTGCAGAGAAAAGCTTCGGGGTTTTGGCTTGTTTCTGTTTGTTTGTTTTACACATGAGCACAATTGAGAACATCCATGACTCACATTCTAGAAAGAACTCAAGCCCTTCAGAAGGACGAAGAGGGTGTCTCTTTGTGCCCTTTAGCCCCACTCCCCAGTAGGCGTCATCTCTAGTGAAACAGGGGAGACAAACGTCACCCATCATCCGCAAATGGATTAGGCTGTAAATGTTCTATATTCCTTTCTCCACTTAATGGTAACTCGGGGCGCGCTCATGTCAGCGCCTCGTTGTTTGGAGTAGGGTGCCTAGCAGCGTCTGGTGTCTATGTCGGTCCTCTTGTCACATGACATGCAGACGGTGCTGCCGTGTTACATAACTACTCGATGGTCTAGTGAGGCTGTAGATCTCACGAACCAAGCATGCTCCCTAGACAACCTAACTTGGTGTCGCCACGGTTCAGGCTACTTGTATTTTAACTGTTTCTAGGTGGCTGCTCTTTGCCCCATCGACAGTGAGAATGAAGACCATTCAGCTGTCAGACTGTCAACATTCCAGAAAATGTCAGCATCGCTGGCTCTGAAGGGACACACAGTCATTGTGAAGGGTCCCGAGGAACCCTGCAGAGGGATGTCCATCAACCAGTGTAGTGCTCAGTCTCCCGTGGGGTAACAGAAGGGAACTGGTCACTGTCTGAACCGTCTACAGTCACGTTCAGAACATGATCAAAGATGCTACACCGGGCTTCCGTCTCAAGATGCCGTCTGAGTATGCTTGCTTCTCCATCAATGTTGTTATTCAGGAGAATGAGTCTTTGGCTGAAATCTGAAAATTTGGGGGTGAAAAAATACATCCGCAATGTTCAGATGAGGTAGGGCGTTGCTTGTTCTGTCTCTCAAGCTCAGAAGGATGAATTAACCCTTGAAGGAAATGATATTGAACTTGATTCAAATTCAGCAGCTTTGACTCAGCAAGCCTCAACAGTTAAAAACAAGGCCATCAGAAAGTTTTGGGTGGCATCTGTGTGTCTGAAAAGGCACCAGCGCAACAGGCAGATGAGTAAGACCAGAGTTACCCCACTCCAGAATCAAGATCCTGGATTATAAGTACGATCCAGGGTGTCTTTGTGAACAATAAAAGACTTGTATTAAAAAATATTTCTAGGTTGCCAAATTGCCTTACAAAACACGTTACCAACTGCTGTTCACATTAGCAATGGCGATGATTTCTCTTTCTCGTCTATGCCTTTGTGAAGAATTACTTGTTGAAGCCAAGCCTCGTTTTTTCTTTCAGTCATCTTGTCGTGAGCCGTTAGCTGCTGTCCACTGCCCATTTGAAAACCAGAATGTGTGCAGTGGCAGCACACACCTTTAATCCCAGCACTCGGGAGGCAGAGGCAGGCGGATCTCTGTGAGTTGGAGGCCAGACTGGTCTACAGAGTGAGTTTCAGGACACCAAGGCTACATAGGGAAACCTTGTCTCAAAAAACAAAATTGCAATGTTCCTTAATAAGATGAACACAGCTGCCAGACACACAGTTAGGCTTAACCAAGGTGTGGCTTTGCCAGACCAGTGAGGGATGACCACAGTGGACATGGGGAGAGGGCACTGCGACTGTGAAATTTGAGCTTGTCAAACCATGGGAGGGAGGGGAGCTGTGTAAAAGAAAACTCAGTGCGGTCAGGTGAAATAGGCGCGGGCGGGGCTGCTAAATCGCGGTCGGAGAAGACTCGATGCAGGATTGAAACAATGAGTCTTAAGGAAGAAAACTAAGTGAGTTACTGATAGAAGAGAGATGAAGAAACCGAGAGGCCAGGCTGCTGGCAAGTCATCTCTGTGGGAGTGGCAGGGATGGACGGTGAGCAAAGGAAGCCAAATGCTTCCAGAAATAATGTGGCTAGCTGCAACATGGGAAGGCAGGCTGGGGGAAGAGAGACTACACATTTATGCCTCAGAATACCAAAAAAGAGAACAAAAAGCCACCGATATAGATGAACAATATGCTATTAAAACTGAGAATGCCCTACTATTTTAACAAATGGCATGGATGTATAAATACTGTGCCTTCCCCGATCCAAGTTATTCCATCGAGGTCGGCTATTGAAATATCAGAATTTGAGTTGTACAGGTGAGCAGACAGCACTTCTTCTGACAGTCTGCCTTCTGAACAAATTCTCAGATACCTTCACATAGGAAAACACTCAACTCCCAGCTCCTGGAACTTAATCCTTTGTGGGCCATGGGGAGGGGGAGGAGAAAAGACAATAAAGAATCGGGAAGACTGTGCTTGCGGAATGCTTGTCCAGCCCTCTGGGTAAGCTAAATCTGTGGGTCTTTTAATTAAGGCTCCTATTCGTGCCTGGCACAACCTTCTGTGTGATATTTCCACAGTAAGCCTTTGGCTGGCCCATAGCGTGGATACCTGATAACAAGCCGTAAAGCCAAGAATAACCCAGGGTTTGTATTTGTTCACTGAAGCAGACAGAGTCGGGTTTACCCAAGAAACCTTCCAGTCTGTTCTGTTCGCCGCTTGGAGGGGTGAAGCATTAGCAACAACTCCTTTGTGCGTGTGTCCATTTCTGGGGGAAAGTTTGGAGTTCACTTGGCAATCACAACTCTTTCTTGTTTAGTTTTGCTTTTGAAGACAAGGGAGTTTTTGTTTGTTTTGTTCTGTTTTGAGACAGGATCTCTCTACATAGACCAGGCTGACCTCAAACAAAGATCAGCCTGCCTCTGCCTAGTATCAGCGCCGGGCTGAAGACAGAGTATCTAGCCCAAGCTATCACAGAACTTGAGATCCTCCTGCCTCAGTCTCAGTCTGGAATTACAGGCATATACCACTGTACCCAGCTCCAGCCTCTTGTGCTCAGCCCGAGGCCATGGACCTTGAGGACCAACGGTAACTTCTCTTCTTAAGACATAGAGAACTGAAAATGGACAGAGTCAAAGCCCCTTGAAGAGACCCATTTAGTACACATCCCTTCAAAAAGGGCCATGCAAGGGCCTAGAAGTGCATCCTTTGGGTTTCAGCTATCTAACCCTACCTGCCCCATCATTGTGGGTAGAGTCCACGGTAGATGGGAAAGAGGGCTGCATTTATGGTCAAAACCCTCAGTTAAAACTTGAACAGGACCTGGTGGCATACACCTTCAGCTCCGGCACCCAAGAGGTAGAGGCAGGTGGATCTCTGAGTTTGAGGCTAGCCTGGTCTACAGAGCTAATTTCAGGACAGGGTTATACAGAGAAACCCTGTTTCAAAAAAAAAAAAAGGGGGGGGGGGGAGCTCCCTTGTCTATTTTACTGTGTGTCCTGGCTGAGTTAGTTACTCAGTTCTTCTTTACCGCCATTTTCTTGCAGGCGAAACGGAAACAACATCTCTTCAACCTTCTTCAGGGCTCTTAGCTAAGGGAGTCTGAGGACGCCTGTAGTAAGCATTGAGTCACAAGAGGGGGTTGACGAGACAGCTCAGTCGTTAAGAGCACTTGAAGAGGACCTGAGCTCAGTTCCCAGCCCCCATGCCAGTCAGCTCATACCCGCCTGGAGCTCCAGGGAGCTCTACACACCTCTCATCCCCGCACACAGATACACATCGTAAATATTCTTTTCAAAAATACGAGTCATGTCAGGTGGTGGGGACACACACCTTTAATCCCTGCAGAGGCAGGCAAATCTCTATGAGTTCAAGGCCAGTCTGGTCTACAGAGTGAGTTCCCCGGACAGCCAGGGCTACACAGGGAAACCTTGTCCCAAAACAATAGCAACAACAAAAAGTCACATAGAAGAAAATGTTTATCAATCAAGGGTCGCTAAACTCTGCTTAACTAGACAGTTTCCATCCAGCCTGCACCGAGCTCCCCCCGCTGCACTCTTGATATGCTGTGTCTTGTCTCCTTACTGGAGTATTCTAGACCAGAAGCACTTTCCCTCGGCTCAGCTTAGTCCCTAAGCACTGTATTGCTCCATTATCAGAGCCGTCAGTGAACTGGTGGGGCTGAGAGTGGAACTGAACCCTTCTGTGATTACAGACTCACTTCTGTCTGGTTTTGGTGCTAAGGGTCAAGCTATTCCAGGGTTTTGAGAGAGTGGAGCGTGGGCTCCGCCCCTGAGTTCCACCTGAGAGAGGGTTAAAAGCTTAGCTTAGGCACCAAGAAGGCTGATCAGCTAGAGGCAGTCTTTAGGAGGAGCCACTGTATCTACAACTTCCAGAGACTAGTGTGTGGCGCATGGCCCAGGTGAGGGGACCTGCCCCCATGTGAGCACTCTCCTGGGTTAAGACCTCTCAGGAAAGATCTCTCTGGACACATTTGCAAGTCCCAAAGCCCTTGTTCCTCCATCTCTACATTTCTTTGGTTTTATCTTTTAAGGTGTGTGTGTGTGCACGTGGGTATGCAGATGTGACTGCAGATGCCCAAGGAGGCCCGAGGCACTGGATTCCCTGGAGCTGGAGTTATGGACTGCTGCGAGCTGCTTGACATGGGCTCAGGGAACCGAACTCAGGTCCTCTGGAAGTACAGCAAGTGTTCAGACTGCTGAGCCATCTTCTGCCTTGTTCGATTTCCGGAGGGAATGAGCTATCCCAGGGTTATCCTTGAGGATGGGGTTTATACTCTGCGTCTAAAGCACCTTTTTCCCAGCATACCCATGGCACCTTGTCTCACAGAACACTATCTGATAGCAGCGCCTTACCTCGTCTTTGTCAACTAGTGTGGTGGGGTTTGGCCGAGGCTGGTCTTTGAATGAATAGGAGGCCATCTGCTTCTTCAACAGCTCCAGGAAGTCGGGAGGCTTGTACTGCGGGAGGTCGGTGGGGACTGGATCGTTTCTCTGCACAAGCGGTATCCTTTTCCTCCCTTCGTTTTTAAAGTTGTAGGTTGCTTTCACTGGATTTAGTAGGGACTCTTCAATAAAAGTCTTTATGTGATAAGTGCCAGGTATTGGAGTATTCTGCGGGAAACGGACATCGGTTGTTAAGACCACTGCGTAAGACTCTGACATCCCCGAAAGCACCGGCTACGTGCCAGTTTTTGTCTCTAAATTTAAGAAAAATTTTTATCAATTTGAACAAATATTCTGAATTTATTTATGTGAATCAGTGTTTTGTTTGTTTTAATTTCATTTTTGAGACAGGATCTCATTATGTAGTCCTGGCTGGCCTTGAATTCACAGAAGTCTGCCCGCCTCTGCCTCTCAAGTGCTAGATGGAAGGTGTGTATCAGCATTTTACTCGCATGTAAGTTTGTGCACCACAGGTGTGTCTGGTGCCCACAGGAGTTAGAAGAGGATGTTGGATCCCCTGAACTGAAGTTATAGACAATGGAGAGCTACCGTGAAGATGCTGGGAACTGGATCCAGATCCTCTTCAAAAGCAGCAAGTGATCTTAACTGCTGGGCCATCTCTCCAGCCCCTAACAGATTTTTTTTTTAAGATTTAATTTTATTTTATGTATAAGGGTGTTTTGCCACATTTGTGCAGTGCATACAGAAGCCAGCATGGGGTGTTAAATCCCTGAAACTGGAGTTAATGGTGAGCTGCCATGTGGGAGCAGAACCTGGGTCCTCTGGAAGAGCAGCCTATGCTCTTAACTGCTGAGCCAGGTCTCCAGCCTCACCCCACCCCCAAACAGTCTTGATAGAAAAATATTTTATAAAATTTGTGTTTGTTTCCTTTCTGAAGCAACTGCTGAACGCTGTACAAGGGTAACAGCTAAAAGCTACCTTTAAACTTCATTACGGATGACTTTTTAATCTCAGAACTCTGCAAGTTCAAGGCCAGCCTGGTCTACATAATGAATTCTAGACCAGTCAAGGCTATAGAGTGAGATCCTATCTAAGAAAAAAATAAACTCCTTTTAGATATTTATTTTGTGCATGTGGAGTGAGGGCTGCCATGTACCACAGTGTACATGTAGCGGTCAGGGGACAAAAGTCCTTTCACCACATGGGGACTGGGGATGGAATCTTCTCGCTAGCCCAAAGTTAATTAGCTGAAGAGTAGCAAGGATATAGTTGTCATTCTTTGACCATAGGTTGCAGGCCAGTGAGTACCAAGCAGATTCTTAGACAGTTAAAGGCTCCCCTAAAAGTAGGTACGCCTTTTTTTTTTTTTAGTTATTTTTATTTTATGTACATTGGTGTCTTGCCTGCATGTATGGCTGTGTGCGGGTGTCGGATCCCTTGGAACTGGAGTTATAGACAGTCGTGAACTGCCATGTGGTTGCTGGGAAGTAAATCAGGTCCTCTGGAAGAGCGGTCAGTATTCTCAGCCACTAAGCCTTCTCTCTAACCCCTTTTAACTACTTTTTTTTTTTAAGATTTTGATATGATGTTTTTTTTTTCTTATGGCTTTTTGAGAGTAAGGCAAAATTTACCACCAGCCTCGGGATGAGGGTGAACTCGCACAGGACAGGGGCTATAGGCCAAGAAGAGATTCGCACAGGACAGGGGCTATAGGCCAAGAAGAGATTTGGTACTTCAAACCATGACCACAGTGTGGCTGAGTGGCTGGATCTGAAGTTTCAGTTCCTGCTCTCCTATGGCTATCTTTCCAGCTCATCCCAATTCTTCTCTTAAAATTAATTCAGTTGGAATTTACCTCTATTGTTGAAGCGTTCTGATAGAAAACACCCTCACTACAGAAACTGCCCCTTGAGAAAGCTGAACTGGCCGTTCTTTCATACGCTACCAGCCTGTTTTTATGCCCTTTACTCCCTGAGCACCTGTGCTGGCTAGTCTTCAATCAGCTAACACAAGCTAGAAAGGAGGGTGCCTCAGTTGAGAAAATGCCTCCGTAAGATTGGGCTGGAGATCAGTGTGCAGGGCATTTTCTTAATTAGTGATTGAGCCCATTATCGGTGGTGCCTTTCCTGGGCTGTTGGTCCTGAGTTCTATAAGAAAGCAGGCTGAGCAAGACATGAGGAGCAAGCCAGTAAGCAGCACCCATCCCTTCATGGCTTCTGCATCAACTCCTGCTCCAAGTTCCTGCCCTGTTTGAATTCTTGCCTTGACTTACTTCCGTGAAGACTGTTACCTAGAAGCATAAGCCGAATTAACCCCTTCTTCCCCAAGTAGTTTTGGCCCTGGTGTTTCGTCATAGTAATGGGAACCCTAACTAAGAACACAATGTTAACAAACTGGCTTCTCCGTCATAAGCGATACAATCAGAAGCCAAATCCCTCACACTGGATGTGCAGAGACCATAAGATCATGGTTGGCCTTACCTGGAGACCCAGTAAAGGACCAGGAACCCTGACTTCTAAACTCTCACTTGGTCCAACACTTAAAGCTAATTTCTCATAATGTGCTAATCCTAAAATTACAAGTAGGAAAGGTAAGCTGTGTAGGTCTGGACAGATGGCGTTCTCACAGTTGGGCGCTGCTGACTTAAAAAGGAAGACCAAGTAAAACCTTAACGGAAGCAGAAAGAGTTTAAACAGGAAGGAGTAGAAATATACACACCGTTAATGTTACCCTCCACCATCCTTCTCTAGCAAGAGATGAACTCTTCCGGATCTGTTTCTATGAGCAAACACAAAATCTGCTTATTTCTCTAGAAGGTGATCTCTTGACATTACATATGACAAAGTATTTACTTGAAGAAACTAAATTGCCTCTACCAAGCGAATTAGCTACAATGAAAATCAGAGATACACGATGATACATTTCACCCTTACTATTTCCTTAAAGTGTTAAGCTATTAAGTGATTCTAAGTATCTAAAATCCCTTTGGTGAAATTAAAATGAGCATCCCTATGTCATGGAGATGTTCTAAGAACAATAGATATTTTTTAAAAAATTGATATTAGGCCACCATTCCTTTGCCCAGTGGCTAAAGGGCACACGGGAAAAGCCGCTCAATCAATCTTCATGGATTGTGCTTTCTCACAGAAATATAAAAATACGCACTAGCTGGATGTGGAGGGGTGGTGGTGCACACCTTTAATCAGTGAGACAGAGGCAGGTGGATCCCTGTGAGTTCTAGGCCAGCCTGGTCAGCATAGTGGCCTGGAGGCCAGCCAGGGGGCTACACAGTGAGACCCTATCTCGAGACGGGGTAGGGACAGGAGAGAAAGACACACACCCACAACCACATTTACCAAATCACTGCTTGAGAAATGGTTGGTTTTGGGGGCTGGAGAGATGGCTCAGTGGTTAAGAGCATTGCCTGCTCTTCCAGAGGTCCTGAGTGAGTTCAATTCCCGGCAACCACATGGTGGCTCACAACCATTTGTAATGAGGTCTGGTGCCCTCCTCTGGCCTGCAGACACACACACTGATAGAATATTGTATACATAATAAATAAATAAATAAATAAATATAAAAAAAAGAAAAAAAAAGAAATGGTTGGTTTTATTTTTAACAGCTCATCTGCCTCGGTGGTTTCCGCAGCAAGCACTCTATACGGACTTATGAAGAGTCCACATTTGCTAAATTCAGCCCCACTGTGCCCAGAACCCAGCTCTTTAGTTTTTCTTTTTGTGCTATTACAAATCACTGAAACATCAAACTTTACTTTCGGTTTATAATATTCGCTATGAAGTAAGGGTTATCTCATGCAAGAATGGACCAAAATGAACCACTGGTAAACATGGTGGATGGAATTCACGTTCTTCTCATTGAAACAGCTTCCCAAGTTCTATAGTGCTGGTATGAAACGTGCGTTTCTCTAAAGGACAAGAGGATTTCCAAGGTGTCATATACCATGCTATACATCTGAATCCCCACAGTTGATATGCCACGCTATATACATCTGAGCCAACCTCTTCCCACCCAGCATGCTCTTTTATTAAATTCCTGCTGGTTTTTGTTGCTTGTTTTGCGGTCAGAGAATGCTCTCAGGCAGGTCTAAACAGGTTTCTCCCATCTTCCTCCAAAGCAGAGAAGTGAGATGGTGTGGCGAGGTGTGCAAACAGGACCAGTCCAGGAGAAAGGAGCTGTCCCTCTGGCTCAGGCAAGTGATCTATAATCCCACCATGGATCATTTTAAGTTCACTTTAAAGGAGAAAACAAATGATACGCTAAACACCCTCACCCAAATTTACTTTTTTTTTTTTTGGTTTTTCGAGACAGGGTTTCTCTGTAGCTTTGGTGCCCGTCCCGGAACTAGCTCTTGTAGACCAGGCTGGCCTCGAACTCCCAGAGATCCGCCTGCCTCTGCCTCCCGAGTGCTGGGATTAAAGGCGTGCGCCACCACCGCCTGACCCAAATTTACTTTTTTTAAGTATTCAGGTAGGAGGCAGGGTGGACCACGTCTGGTATGGTAGAACTGCCAAAGAGTTCATCCTTTAACAGTTGAGAAAGGGCAGGAAATCTAATTGCTCTACTGAAGCAACTGGTTGTGGGGAATATAAATAAAAATAAATAAATAAATAAATAAATAAATAAATAAATAAATAAAAGGGAGATGGGGAAGATGGAGGAAGAAGGTAAGGGAGGCGGCAGGGAAAAAAAATCAACTCACAATCAAATAAAACGAAGAAAATCAGGTGCGGGCCGGGTAAGAACTAAGCAGCTAACAGGCCTGGGAGTAGGGATGTGGAAAAGGCCCCGGGTGCGGTGAGACCAGGCTGGGGGGGGGGGGGGGGGGGGGGGGGGGGGGGGGGGGGGGGGGGGGGGGGGGGGGGGGGGGGGGGGGGGGAACGGGCGGACTATCCTACCGAGGCCGCAAGGAGTGGCTCTCCGAGTCCCAGGTCTTCTCTTGGTACTCCGGAGGGGTTGATGGCAGCGGTGGCTGATTCGTCCATTGCGACCTCCTCTCTCCCCAGGCCCGGGCTGGGCAGCCGGTTGCTAGGAGCCCCTGCTACCCGCCGATTCTGAGTCTGCGCGTGTGAAAGACCAGTGCAGAGTCCTGCAGGTCCACCTCCACTGTTGGGGACAGGGAAGTGATGCACTGGGCTGGCTCAGTGGGCATCTTAGAGACAGTCACGTGTGTCATAAAGTGTCGGGGACGATGAAGTTGCTCTGACTCGTGGGTATGTGTGTATAGGCCGGCTTACCCGTACCTGATGGTACCCACAGTTTCTACCATTCCCTCACAAATTACTCTAATCCCACATCCTAGAAAGGGAAACTGGTAGGCGCATTTAGTTTTGAGATGAGCGTTCTTCCTTAACATCCGCTTCCGGGGTGGGTGGGGGCCATCCTGAACACCGGCTGTGAGAGCAGATCACCCTTCTCTTTCTTAGGCCTTTTGCTCTCGGGGCCTTTCTTGGCTGTAGCTTCTTAACCTAGAAAGATTTTAATTTTTCGAGACAGGGTTTCTCAGAAAGATTAGTTTTTAAAACGACTTTCCAACTTTAATTCATTTTATGGAGGAACTACTGTGTTCCAAGGACTTCACATCTGTTACATTTCAGGTAACCCTCGCAATGCTGCCAAGCAGGTGTTGATTAGTTCCATCTGGAGACCGAGGACACGGCCACACTGACTGCAAAGAATTCAAATCCCTCAACAGCTCGAGGTTTCTGTTTCCCGTCACCAACTTTCAGGAGCGAGGGGATTCCACTGTTTCCTAAAAACCACTTCAGTGTAGGCTTGGAGAGACGGCTCCACAGCTAAGACAACTTAGCCGCTTTTCCAGAGAACCCGAGATGGGTTCCCAACACTCATGCTAGCTCATAACCATCCTGGCGACTCCCGTTCCCTCTGAACCCTGCAGGAACCAAGCACATGCGTGGTACACATACGCACATGCAGACAAAACACTCATACACATAGACTGATCTAAAGTAATATTCCCAGGGCCAGAAGAGTGCTGAGGGGGAGAAATGTACTTGAGGCCGCCAAGCCTGCTGACCTGAGTTTCCTATCCCCGAAACCACATGATGGGCAGAGAACTGTCCCAAAAGTTGTCCTGGGACCTCTACACACGCACACACATAAGAACAGTATCATCAAAACAGAACCGGAACACAAGAGGATCCTAAGTATTTATAAGAGTTATATTTCAGTACCAACTTACCTTAACAGTGGGTCCTCTCAAAATTTGATGTTCATGGCTGGAGAGATGACTCAGTGGTTAAGAGCACCGGCTGCTCTTCCAGAGAAACTGGGTTCAGTTCCCAGCACCCACAAGGAGGCTCACTTCTGTTGGTAGCTCCAGTTCTAGGGGAAATGGCCTCCTGGAGCACCAGGTATACACATAGTACACAGACATACATGGAGGAAAAACACCCATCACATAAAAGAAATTTTTAAAAAATGATGTTCCTGAAACTTCTTGTAATTTTAAAATGAAAATTGATTTCAATCCAAGGACAGGAACTAAGAAAAACTTGGCCTGTTTTAGGATTTGCTTTTCTGTGTGTGTGGGCGTGTGTGACATTGTTTTCCTCAGCACGTGTGGAGACACCTTTGTGACATCCAGTCTCTCCTTCCATTGACGTGTGGGTTCTGGGATCTAGCTCACAGGCTCCTGTGACCAGAGCAGTTTACCTGTTGTACAGCAGGCCGGCCCCAGCCCCTCAGCAACTCTGCTGGCAACCTGGAGAAACTAGTTCATCTAATTTCTCCCAAATGCTGGATTCTTGTCAGTCGCCTGCAGCCCAGGCCTCCACTTCTCCAAGTGCCAAGGTTACAGACATTTGCACCACACTTGGCCTCTCAATTTACTATTCTTTAAAAGAACCAGAAACCAAGTTTAAAATGAATGGAAATTACATGGTTAGGATGGAAATAAATTTAAGTTCTCAAAGGTAACAGGTTAATCAAGTCCATCCCGTGTTCATTTCACTTTCTTATTTCGGCTGAGCCTGTAAAACTGGCTCAGTAGACTAGGGACTGAGACCCTAGAGACTAAAGAATATGAGGTACAGAGAAGTCTAGAAACACACACGAGGTGTTTGGGTGAAGAGAACACTCAGATGAAAAGAGCAGTTTGCCTCAAAAATAGAAACACCTCGGGTCAATGATTTCAAGGACTTTCACCATAAAACAACCTAGCTAAGAAAAAAATCGCCGGGGCCGGGCGGAACTTCACTTGGAGAGTACTTGGTAGCTCGCACCAGCCCTGCAGTTACCTCCATCACCACATAGCCAGGGTATGGGGAGTGCTTGGGAGGCAGAGACAGGAGACTGAGTACTTCAAGGTGGAGGTGGAGGAGCAGGAGTCTGAAAAGGGGAAACAAACCAACTGCCATTGTATATAGGACCGCGAGTTCTTTCCTGGTTAACTATAGGTATTAATACAGAACCACATTGTTCAGTGCTCAACAATGCCTGTTACCTATCAGACTACCAAAAATGCTGTTTACCTAAAATTTCTTAGGAAAATACATTACTTCCCAAAGATAATCTTCAACTCTGAAGGTTAACGAAGTTTGACTCCAAGTTAAGCCAAGTACCTCAGAATGTTTTGAAAGTAACTTTAAAAAACCTAAGACATATACACAATTTAAAATATATCTGGGCTGGAGATGGTGGCACTTTAATCTCAGCACTCAGGACGCAGAGGAGGCAGGCGGATCTCTGAGTTTAAGGTCAGCCTAGTCTACAGAGTGAGTTCCAAGACAGGCTCTAAAGATAGAGAAACCCTGTCTGGAAAAGCAAACAACAAACACACACAAGAAAGTTTAGGGTTTTTTTTTTTTTTTTAGTTGATTTTATTGAGCTATACACTTTGCTATCCTCTCCTCCCTTTCTCCCCTTAAACCCTCTCCCATGATCCCTGTTTACTCAGATCTTTTTCTACTTCCCATGTAGATTAGATCCATGTATGTGTCTCTCTTAGGGTCCTCATTGTTCTCTGGGATTGTGAATTGTAGGCTGGATTTCTTTGCTTTATGTTTAAAAACCACTTATGAGTGAGTACATATAATAATTGTCTTTCTGGTAGGGTTGTTATTCTAAGCCACAAAATCCAATATAACCAGTTTCCTTTTTTTTCAGTTAGACCAACCCAAATTTAAACTAGCTTCCCATGGCAGCTTTTAAAAATGCAACTACTAAAAACTGCCATTCAATGAATTTAAGAATGTCAAATTGAAAAACCACTACTATAAATGGTTAAACAAAACATCCTGACACAGAATTGATTTCCCAAACCTCAGAGTCAGCTCACTATTAAAAGCACTTGTTGCTTTTGCAGATGGCCCACGTTTGGTTCCCAGCACCCACGGTGCAGAAACTGTTAACTTCAGCTCCAGGGCACCTGACATCTTCTGGCCTCCACAGGTACTGCATGCAAGAGAGGCAGACACGCCTGCCATTTCTTTTTTAAAGTGCTTTACTGGAAGAAATCTGAGAGCAAACACACTACATATATAGCATTAAAAAATTAACTACTATCATAATCCTGCTAAACTAAAACTAGTAGCATGGTAGAGACTTGGAGAGTTTAAAAATCACAGCCCTGGGTTCAAATATGATTGCTTACAAAGTAGTTCCGAAGATTTGAACAGCCGAGATTACACAATCTGTTCTATACATCAATATCCTTCAACAAAATCAGAATACCTCTTTTCTGTCTTCTGCAGTCTAGAACACAAATCTACTAAAAACTAGGGCACAGGTCCTGGGCTGGGGTTGTAGCTCCATAGCATTGATTCCCAGCCCTGGGGAAAGGAACACCAGAAATGGTGGTACACACCTGCCTGTAATTTCAACCCTGAGACGGCAAAGGCTAAGTCTCAGTCCAGCTAGTGTGAGTGTGCGCATGTTCTCCCCCCCCCCCCCCAGTATTCTCCCTTTAACCTTATTCTTGATTATCTGAATCTTGGTATTAATTTGACCTTCCAGATTGTTACCTGGAGAAATCCCATTAATTGCAGGTTCTCATTTTCCAGCAGCACCTGCTAACACTGGCTGAGCACTTTAGCCAAAAGACCAGACACTATGCTCAGAGTGTTGGCCATTTTCCAAAGGTTAGAAACCGCGAAGGCATCTCACAGATCAGTTAACTAGAACTCAGATAACGGATGGTATCAACACCTAACACCTAAGAAAGTATGCTCCAGGCAAAAATACTGCTAGAGGCTCGACTCTACCACCCAGTGAAAACTCACAAGTGAATACCTCTTTCAACAAAGCTCTCACACCTGACAATAGGACCAGCAGTCAGCGGGGTCTAACTTCCTTCCCTCCCTCTAGAGCATGAGGCAGTGACCCCACTCTGTAAAAAGATGCCCCACCCTCTGGGGCAGTCCCAAAACCTGGGGACCACAATAAGCAGGTACCAGCTACACTCAGTGTTTCAATCTTTGCTCTGGTTTGCTATGGAATTAGGTATTTAAAAGGCACTTAGAACAAGAAAAACCTTGATATAAACCACATTTTGAGCTTAATTACAGAGAAAGCAACGGGAGAAGCAAGTAAAATCTAAAGCACAGTTTGGTTAGTTGCTTATCTTAGACCCTTTTGGTAGACCATGTTGCGGGCAGATAAGCAATCACAGCTGAGACTTCTCTGGTTAGAGCTTACTGACAAACTAAGAAACAAAGGTCATCAGTGTCCTCCCACTAGTTACTGACAAAGTTGCAGCTATGTGAAAGGCAGAAGCAAGGCTGAATAGTTAGCAGTTAAGAGCACTTGCTGCTCTGGCAGAGGACCCAGATTTGGTTCCCATCACCCACATGGTGGTGCACAGCCATCTGTGACTCTAGTTCTGGGGGTCTGATGCTCTCTTCACACCACTGAGGGCAGCAGGCACACATGGTGCATATAAACACAGGCAAAAACTCGCACAAATCCAAACCTTTTAAATTAAAAAAGATGGTAAACACTAAATATGTGCACATGCAAATTCCTTACAAAAGGGTTTTCTTTTTTTCTTCTCGGAAACAAGTCTCACTGTGGAATCTGGGCTGGCCTGGAACTTACTGTGTAGACCAGGCTGGCCCCTGAATTCTTAGACCCACCTACCTCTGCCTCCCAAGTGCTAGAATTAAAGGAGGTGCCACCACACCAGACCATAATCTAAGAGCAAGGCAGAAAGGCATTTCCTAGCAAGAATCCATCTCAAAAGACAGATGAATTACACCAAGGAGAAAGCAATTCCACAGTTGTCCCAGAATTATTACACCAACAGGCATTAAATCACTCAGATTCAGAGCAACAATTGGGTAAATTGTCATTTTTTTATTGGAAAACAAATATACAACTTGGAATGGATTTGAGGCAAATTGTGCCATAAGCAGATTTTTAAGTGGCTAAACAAAGTTTAAAAAGCAAGTAACAATAAAAGAAAATGTTTCTGGTACAATACCAGCAGTACAAAAAAATAGTGTACGAGTACCTGGATAAAACACCCGTTTTGCAATAGTGCAACTTTGAAGAACATATTGTTGACTGTCCACAGTCCACGCAGAGTTACAACTCCACACTTCAACAATAACATGCTGACAGTTCCTAAAAACTACTTTAAAAAGGCATAACCCAGATGTTCCCTCATTTGACCAACTCCATCTAAGTTTAGATGTGCAGAAGGGCTTGGATATATCCAGAGTAAGCCACATGCAACATGTTACTTGATCAATTTTCTAAAATAAGGTTTAAGGACAATGACAGAAGATAAGGGAAGAAAACATGGAGGAATGAAATCCTAATTACTATACATGCATATTTTTTGACAGTTGGGGAAACCTTTTACAGATAAGTTACAAACAAAGAAAAGGCAAATAAACAATTTTGTACAAGAAATTTAACACATTCTGTACAATGTCTTCACTTTGCTGTCATCATTTGTACAAACTCTGAAAAAATAAGAAACACAAAATTATGAGTCAAAGACAAAGGACATAAGCAATCATAACTACTAAACTCTGCGTTTTCTACTCCTTTTCTGGAAACACAGAAACAAGAAAGGCAGTTTGTGGCCAAAGTTGGAACTTCATAAATCACTGTATTTGGGATCCTTAAACACGAGACCATTGCCATTAGGCCTATGGACAGAGCTCACTGGTGGAATGCTTGTCCAGAATATACTCGATGGGAGAACCTTAGCTTGGTTTAGACTTGAATTTTGTATCTGCTGAGTTAGCAGTCAATACTGTAACTATTTTATAAAGTTACATTTTATGCTACCTACAACTGTTATGAAAAATACAAGTGAAAAAGTGAAATGTAAGATTAATTCCCTAGAGTCCATGTCTAAAGCTGCACTCCCTAAAATGGGCGTCCTCAAGTTCCAAGTGGCCTAAGATACTTTTGAATTCAAACACTTTCAGACAGGAGTCAGAAAGAAAAAAAGAATCTAGTCAGATACAAAGTCTATTAATTTTATTTTAGGGAATCCACAGCAAAATTTGAAACTTTCCAAATTATCCCTCCACCTTCTAAAGAAACTACACAGTTCCAGTCAATTTCCTAGGTGCAGGTGTAGAATTGACACTCTGAGTTCTTAGGTGAGTGATGTAGTCTTGTTGGCAAATATTTTAAATTATATAAATTTAGTGAAAACTAGTTTAGCACCCAAATTTTGGGAGGTAAAGTTACTGATTTTTAGCTATGTAACACCTCCAACAATCTGAAGTATGGAGCAATTGTGACTCACCTTCATAGTTTACCTGCCCGTCACCATCAATATCTGCTTCCCTGATCATCTCATCAACCTCTTCATCTGTCAGCTTCTCTCCAAGGTTTGTCATCACGTGACGAAGCTCTGCTGCACTGATATAGCCATTGCCGTCCTACAAAAACGTAGGAATAAATGTCTGAGTGATATTTGAATTGCAGTATTAACCAACGATTTCATTTTTGAAAAAAATCACATAAATTGGGGGTGGTAGTGGTGCACGCCTTTAATCCCAATATTCAGGAGGCAAAGGCTGGTGGATCTTTGTGAGTTCAAGGCCAGCCTGATCTACAAAGCGAGTTAGTTCTAGGACAGTCAGGACCACAGAGAAACCCTATTTAAGCATGGGGGAAGGTAGACTATTCACATAAAGTGAAGAGAATCCACGCTTGGTTGGTCTATAAATGTCATTAAGAAGGATGTCCCTATAATCCAAAGGCACATAATGTATCCTTTGCAAGGAGAGTCATGACTTGGAAACCCAAATTCACACTGACTTCTTAAGAGCCTGACACTTCTGTTGAAGTCATCAGAAAAGCCATCTCCAAGGAATACATGTATTTCATTCTCTCCACATTCATTCCTTGAACTTTACCTTATCAAACACGCGGAATGCTTCTCTAATTTCCTCTTCACTGTCTGTATCTTTCATTTTTCTTGCCATCATTGTCAAAAATTCAGGGAAGTCAATTGTGCCATTACCTGAAAATCATTTGTACAAACATGAACTAGAATGTCAACACCTCTGCAATGCACCTTCCACACCCCCTAAATTGAAGACTTACCATCTGCATCTACTTCATTAATCATGTCCTGTAGCTCTGCTTCTGTGGGGTTCTGCCCAAGAGACCTCATCACAGTCCCCAGCTCCTTTGTTGTTATAGTCCCATCACCATCCTTGTCAAATAGTGAAAAGGCTTCTTTGAATTCTGTCAGAAAGACCAAAAAAATCCAAACATGCAGATTAAAAAAAAGCACTTCCCCATAAAATGTACTGGTGGTGCACGCCTTTAATCCCAGCACTGGGGAGGCAGAAGCAGGAGGATTTGAGTTTGAGGCCAGCCTGGACTACAAATCAAGTTCCAGAACAGCCAAGGCTACACAGAGAAACCCTGTCTTAAAAAAGCACTAACTCTTCAGAAAAGAAAAAATATACAGCATTTCAAATGAAGCTTTGATTCCTAACAAGTCAGGTGGAAATACCTTGTGATAATCTGTCAAAAATCTTTGGTCAAACAAACCACTGTGTTTATGTTGAGCTACCAGAGATTTAAAAATCTCAGGAAATTCAAATATACAGACAGATGTTTAGAGGTCACTAAAATCAATGGAAGTGTTTAAAAAATGGTATCAATGCTTGTCTATCTCTGCCCCGATTTATACTTTCTAATTTCATCTCTAGACACACCCACATGTCCACTCTATGTCCACTGACATACATGTTCATGAATATAAAATTTCAAATTGTATAATCATTTTCTCTTTAAATTCAAAGCAAGAACATCTAAAACAATGAACCGGGTCAGTTTTCTAGCAGCAAGAAAGGCCTACCATCCAACAATGTTAGTAATGAGTCGAATGAGGCTGGGGAGATGCTCAGCAGGTAAGAGCCCTACCTGCTCTTCCAGGACCCAGTTCAATTCCTAGCACCCACATGGCAACTCACAACTGTCTGTAACTCCAGTTCCAGGGGACCTGACACCCTCATAGACATAAAGACAGGCCAAACACCAGTGCACACAAAATAAAAATAAATTATAAAAAAATGAGCCAATCAAGCTATTAAAGTCCACTTCAATCTAAGTGGAGTACTATGGAGAACAGAGGCAATTTTGAATAGAAAACTTCAAGCTTATAAAAGTGAAATTCTTCAAAGACTTTAAGGTCATGAAGTTGTAATTATGTTCCTTCTAAACCAAACATTTCAGGAAAGATGCAGAACAGCAATTTTATCTTCTGGTGGGAAATTAATAAATTTAAATATAGTACTCCCAAGGTCATACCAATGGATACTAAAAAAAGCCACTCCCCTACAAGTCAGGTATTTTCTAAGTACATTAAACTCTGCTCCATGAAGATGTGTATCTGACATATTTAAGAGATGGCACAGTGCAATGCTTGTCTATTTCCGTCCCAATTTGTACTTTCCAATTCTAGTTCACACATCTCTAGACACACCTCTATCTCCACTAACTGTCCACGGACACACATGGTCACTTTAAGCTGGAGCAGCACTACTCACACCCATGCCTCTCAATCAGCCCATTACTGATAGTACTTGCAGCACAAATGCACCAACTGAACTTCAACCAGTTTAGCACGACTCATCCAAATGAGAGGTCAAAGTTCAAAACTCTCTTGGCTTCCAGAAGAGCATTTTGATTTTTTTTCCCACCCTACATTAACAAGGCTCAGGTTTTTGTCTCATTTTATGTCAAATGCTACCAGCCTTATCCTTTTACTCCCTGGCCATTTCATCTATGCCCACTTACAGCAAAGACCTGCATCTAACTCACCTTTCTGACTGCCCAATAAAACAGCTTCCTCTTTGGCTAACCTCAAACAAGATATGTAATAAATAAATCCTATCTATAATCCTCAGCAACTCCAGGGAAGTCGCTTCAATTGAAGCCTATAAATAAGTTGTATTAAATGCTACTCATTCTTTTTCCCTCTTCTGTAACTAGTATTTTGGTTCAAAGTTCCACTCATCTTTTGCTTATACTATTAAATCGCTTAATTGGGTTCTTTTCTGCCACAATTACCAGATACTATTACCTTTTTGGAAAGGCAAGTTACTTTCTTCAGCATAGAACAATTGTTCAGCTTCTTATTTAGACTAGGCATAGCTGACTTCTTTGTACTCTAGTCTCTCCAAGCACAGACAGTTCTAGTTCATTTAAATATTATTTCCTGAGGAACCCATCTACTATCAATCAGAGCTTCGGAACTGACTGCAATAATTGAATAATTGTACACGGCACCAACCTAGATCAGCCTAATTACTAAACAAATCAAGGTGTTCCCTACCTACAAACAGGATTTGGTAAAGACTAATTCACTAAATTTACATACTTTTTAAAGTTCTAAGTGCCTTTTCACAAATAATCAGTCTAGGCACAAACTACCACCTACTTAATTATTAAAGGGTTCAATATTTAGAATTATGTATTTATTTATATTACATTTTCTACATACATCTGGCTATGAAAATCAGTAAGTGCATAAATTCCCAGTGTTTAAGATGGAACAACCAAGCTATTGTTATATGGTTTAACTAAGCTAAATTGTAGGAAACAGATAGCTTAAGTTTAGGTATTCTAAATCTCAAAGGTTTAAAACATCCATAAAACACCCCACAGTGGTGTGTACCTATAATCCCAGCACTGGGGAGGCAGGAGAATCATGAACTAGAGACCAGCCTGGGCCCTGTCTCAAACAAAATTGATTATCCATGCTATACCTGCTATTTACAAATACAATAAAGGAACTAAGGACATTATTTAAAGGCCAAATTTATAGTCATAAATTTATAGTCATAAAAGTTAGAGTCATTAAAGGCTCTCCATTCTTTTTTTTCTAGATAGGGTTTTTGTGTAGTTCTAGCTGTCTTAGAACTCACTCTAGAAACCAGGCTAACATCACTCGAGATCCGTCTGCCTCTGCCTCCTGAGCATTGTGATTAAAGGTGTGTGCTGCTGCCACCACCTTTTGCTGTTAATATTTGAAAGCTTTTAAAAAAATTTTCTGTGCATTGTTTTTTTTTCCTGCATTCATATCTGTGTGAGGTGTTGGATTCCCTGGAACTGTGGCTAGAGACAGTTGTTGCAATGTTCCTAGTGACTGCTAGGAATTAAACCCAGGTCCTCTGTGGAAGAGCAGCCAGTGCCCTTAATCACTGAGCCATCTCTCTCCAGCCCCAAGACTCTTATTTTTATGCTAGACTCAAAGACATGAACAACTCCTTTAAGATATATCTCTATATATTTTATATCCCATCTGCTTTTACAGTTCTGATCTTCAAAACTAGCACAATCTGTACACTCATAGATGCATTTTATTTTAAGTATTAATTCCCATTAATGATAATAAATACAAATCCAGAAGCTAAAATGTGAGCATACAGTAAAAATACTGTCATAGCTATCTTCTATAGCACACCTTTATCATTATGTTAATTACTACTATAAATTGGATAAGAAAGTTATTTTAATCAAATTGAAAGTCTAAGACTGAGGTAGATTTCATTTCTTAAAAAATGAAAGTCTAAGACTGAGGTAGATTTCATTTCTTAAAAAAGTACCTTTTCCTTCCAGTCTTTCAAATGTCAAACAATGAAGTACAGACAGAGTTATAACAAAATTAACTGGTTATTGATGTCATACTATGAAGGGGTTCTTTAATAAAGCAATATACACTTACTTGAGTAACTATTTCACCTGAACAAGTAGTTTTTTCTCTAGACCAGGTTATTTACTGTTAGAATTTCTAACCAAATCTGTAGTATTGACTATTACAGTATGAGGATTAAAATAGCTTCAACTGTTCATACAATGTTTCATTATGTGTCCCCATCTGGTCAACATTTCTTTCTGGAAAGACAAGTGACTTAAAACTCCAAAATATTATTGTCTACCAGTAATCTACCAGTTATGAGGGGGGAAAAAAAACAACAACTGTGCCTCTAAAGCTGAGGGTGAACTTGAGGAGGAAGGGCCTCACTGCGACTGTAGGCAGTGTTCTGTATCCTTTTGGTGTCACACATCTTGGAGAATAAAATTTATCCTTTCAAAAACCATTTATTTAGTACTTAGCATATGGTAGGCACTGGGCTGTAAAAACCAGTCAGTCAGTCCACCTGCTCCTGGATTTATCTTCATAAAATTTTAGTTCCTCAATAAAACCAACTCAAAAGAATAAACTTAGAACATTCAGGAGGGGAAGGTAAGGGTCATAGGATGCTAAAGACCAATCTGAATGATACAGTTAAACTGTCTCAAAAATCCAAGTGCTAGGGATGTAACTCAGTGCCAGGGTGCGTCACGGGCAGGCAGAAGGCCCTAGGCCCAATCTCCAGCACCAGAAGGAGAAAGCAAACTGCTGCTGAATTATTGGGAACACGGAAACAGTTAAATTAGATACAAATCTTATTCAAGAGGCAGAATTAAATGAGTTCGAGTTCAGCCAATTCTTCCTAACAGGACCGACCTTGTTTTCAGAAACAGAAAGAAAGAACACAACCGGCAAACTTCCACAACATTTCAGAATTAGCCAGTCATCTCAAAATACCAGAATAAGACCAGTTAAATATCACAGCATGAAGACAGTGGGTCGTATGCATTACATTCATTTACTCCTTTCAAAAGGTTCATCTCAATAGCTGTCAGGCTTTTAAAGCCAAAATTCAAATTACTACAGTGGCATTTGTAAAAGCTAAGAGTTATAAAATCTGAAAAGGAACCAGAATACTAGTGATATTTGTTAAGTGTTTCTCTAGGGAAAAGGTTACTCACCAATCTATTATACAGACTGAATATTGTGTATCTGAAATGCTTGGGACCAGAAATGCTTCCAATTGCAAAGTATTTCCTGTGTCATATACACCTTTATACACACTAGAAGTCCCTTTTTATACAGTGTCTTGTCATTCTGACCACAACCCATCTGTGGATGAGGTAGAATGCACAACCTTTTATTAATCATGGCATGTTAGCACTCAAGTTTTGGATTTTGGAGAACCAGTCTTGTGGATATTAGGGGCTGCTTAATCTGTATTTAACCCAAATATAAAACACCAACTAATTTAAAGTCCGTGTAAATTCAATGTTCATTTTTTCTGACTCTATATTTCAATGTAATTTAGTTACTGCATATACACCACCCCCCCCCCCTTATATGGTAACCGACTTGAAGCTTCATGCCTGTTGGGTGATAGTAAACAACAACACAAAAAAATAAGAAAACCCACCACCAGCAGCTGGTATCTATTCTCATTCTCTCTCTCGCTACACACACACACTTATAGTTTATAGTCATACCTAACAAAGCAGGGCTAATTATTGTTATTTATAATACATTAATTTATCACCATTCATGACATATATCAAAGTCAATTATTTCATCTAAGTATCTTGAGTTTTGTTATTCAATTTATAATAAACCCCAAAGGATATAATTCATCAGGGTATTTCTTACCTGCAATCTGCTCTTCAGTCAGTTGGTCAGCCTACCAAGAGATCAGAAAGGTGGGTTAATGACTTACAAGTATGTAAATTAGCAACTACAGCAACAAGTTTTAAATCTTTCAAGGTTCATTCAGTTCAATGATCCCTAGAACACAATGGGTAGGCACAATGTACACACATTGGTTTTATATTCATAGCTAAACAAGTCTGACTCCAAGATTATGCCAAATACCTCAGATGATTTGAAACTTAAAAATTTAAACACAAAAAATATATCTAGAAATATTAGATCATTTAGCATTCTTATTTTAAACAATAAAATCCTACAAAACCAGTTTTTCAATTAGACTACCCTTTGGGCAGAAGGGGAAAGACAGGGTTTCTTGTGTATCCCTGGGTGTCCTGGAACTAGCTCAGTAGACCAGGATGGCCTCGAACTTAAGAAATCCACCGGTCTCTGCCTCCAGGGTCCTGGGATTAAAGGCGTGTGCCACCACCTGGCATAGACTACCCAAATTTAAACTAACCTCCCATGGCAGCTTTTAAAAATCAAATTATTAAAAACTGCCATTCAATGACTTAAGAATGTCAAACTGGAAAGCCACTACCATAAATGGTTAAACACCCTGACACAAAAGTGATTTCCCAAACCTAATGGAGCAGAGGGGTGAGAAGCACCACCACCACCTTTACTACTCCGACTGGCAGGCAAGTGCAAAGGTTCTAAACAAAATACACAGTCTCTTGTTACAGCCTCCACCTGTAAATATTCTCATCTGTGCACACATCTAACACCTGGTATGCGGTCCTGAGCGGCACTGCCAAACTACTGCTAATTTAAAATCCCACCAAGAAGCCAGGCAATGGTGCACACATGACTCTCACTGCTTGAGATGCTTATACTCTATCTCTTGAGTCCAGGCCAGCCTGGTCTACATAGAAAGTTCCAGGACAGCAAGAGCAGCTGGGGCGGGGGAGATTGTTATCAAAAATAAAACCCTACCAACATGGGGTTAAATGTACCATGATTACTCCATTATCTTGTTAAGGGAAGAAAAACAGCCTGCTCCCTCATGTTTTAAGTGAACAGATCCCTGGGGAAGGGTTGAACCTTTATATGGAATGACCTCACATATTTCTCTAGTGAACAGCATAAGGATTTGAAAGGGAATCCAAAAGATAATTTTCTTTCTCAACAATTTTGATTCATGGCACCATGGTCATTAGTTGAAGGCCAGTCCAGGCTACTCAGCAAGATCTTAATTTAAAAAGCAACATTTAATTTAAGCACAATATAAATTGAACTAATTTATTTCTCTTTGAAAAAGCAAAACAAAAAAGGGCTAGGGCACTACAGTGTTTGCCAAACATGTTAGGTCCTGGGTTCAGTTCCTAGTATTAAGGAGAGGAAAAAAAGGGGGGGGGGCAAGGAGTTAGGTGACTTAAAATTGAAATGTCATCAATTATGTTATGTTCAAGTGTACAAGATCCTAAGATAAAAAATGTATTTTCCCTAAGTACCAATCCTCGAGCGCCCCGTTACTTGAAGCAAAGAAAATCTACTGCACAAACTGAAACCAAGGCACAAGCAGCACCCTGCAAACAAAACGAGGCTAGTGAAATCAACTGAAATTATTTTAAGCCTAAAAATGTTAAGCTTAACTGTGTAGCAGGCACCGCAGTGTGGAAATCGGAAGGAATGTATGCTATGAATTAGTGCAGGAGAGCAGCCAGTGACAACGTGGATTTCATTCGCAATATGTTGGGTCAAAAGACACTAACAGTAAGTCAATCTTCTAAGAGTCTTAAGTTGGCTTACAAACTCAAATTTTAATGCCCCCAAACAGTCCAGTTCGGTTCTCCCTGTCTCCTAGCAAACATAATCTTAGGACCTGGCACAAATATCACCTTCATGGAATGAATCAGGCACACAAAAACTAAGTTTTTCAGACAACTTGAAAACCTCTCAACTTTGCTTCCAAGGTTTCATGAAAAGTCTTTCTTGAGTTTAAGGTTTTAGCATAAACTTCACCAGTAAATTCTAGAATTTTTATTCCTAAAATCAAGAGCTTAAAACTATCTGGCACTCAATTTTTCCAACTTCTCTTCCGTCTATGGAGAGTGCCATTTTCTTAGAACCAAAATTAGACTTTTGGGAAAATACCAGCTCATTAGCATGTGTTTATCTCAAGAAGGTGAAGACTATTCACCAGAGGGGAAGACTCTCTGGTCCTAACTCTCTTACTTCTGCAACCACTGATGTAATCCCTCCTGCTGTTCTTGTCGTTCCAGAGATTTCCAATATACTTTCAGGTCCCACCCCAACCTACTGAACTAGATCCTGCATTTTGGGTCACCAGTGTAGATCTTTATCGGAAATCCATCTGCATTTTAAAGTCACCTGAACTCAAGGCATTGGTACACGTTCTAAATAGCACTCAAAAAAGCTGAAGTGATTTAAAATTTTTTAAAAAAAATATCTGGCATAATTATCTGAATAAATTTATGATTCCATGGACTTTAAAGTGAACACAAATGCTGCATCTTCATTCTGTTCATTTCCTCAAATTCTACTTATGTACACAACAAATGCTTCATATATTTTCTTCAATTATAGGAATTATTCATCACCTGACATCAAAACCAGTCTAAGTTATTTCTGTAGGAAAAAAGGTCTTTATTCTGACAGATGGCACTAAAAGAGAAACCAATGGAACCAACTTCACAAAAACTAGGATCTTTACTGAAATCCTCAATTCTAGCTGAAGCTAGACATTTCTATATTATAATAGAGCCAAAACAAATTTTTCTATTTTCAGCTTAGTGGAACAACTTAAATACACTCAAAATATTTTCTACCTCATCACATCTTTTATCACCCTGACCTCAATAAAATATATTCCTTCCAATAAAAAATTTCAATAAAAAACATTAACTATGTGTAACTTAAGAGCTTTGTAACCAATTCTATATACACTGTCCCAATAGTATAATTTTTCTCTTTATCAGAGTCCTCAATCTATGTCTTATAAATTATGAAGTAGCCAGAACAATTGTTAATTTAACAGAAACCCTCAATGCATCAATGATTACTGAGGAAAAGGACCAGTGTAAGATATAAATTATAGCTTTCCAATAAAATTTTAAATTATATCTTGCTAACTTAAATAAAATCAACAATTCGCAGTGTTGATTACATGCCTGTAATTCACATCGCATTTCGCCCTACAGAGAACAAACTCAGCCAGCATATAAAATTCAGAAGTTAGATATCAAAACACAAAGAATTCACCAAACTTAAATGAATGCTAGCTCTCTCCAAGGTGAACTCTCCCCACACCCAAACAGGCTGGAGGTTTCAGTTGGCATGAATCCCCAACTAGTGTTTAAGATGTCACCTTGCCTCCTGGACACACCCATTGCTGTAATCACTTGGCAGAGGGAGTAAAATAAGTATTGCAAATTATCGCCCCCATTAATTTTTTTTTTACAGGAAACAGGAGGTTCCAGTATTATTTTTTTAAATCCTTTCTAAAATCGGCTGCTTTCCTGTATACTCTTTGACTGTATTACCGTAGAAAAGAACTAAGATCGGACGGCAAGTCGTTTTCAAGGAACGCCGCGTGTGGTCGAGGTGAACAGGAGTGCACCCGAGCACTCAAGAATTTAGCGACTCGCCCCTTAATTGCTACTTTAACACTTTCACCAGCTTGCTTTGGCTGTAGGCGGAAAACGCCTTGGAGCCCCAAACTGAAGTTGGTTGCTTTTGCTTTACGAGCTGTGTTATTTAGAGAGGGCGCCAGACTTCGGGCAAAAAGCTTGTTTTCTTCGTCGATAAACTAAAAAATAGTAAAATACTAAAAAATAAATAAAAAATAAAAAAAAAAACATTGTCTGGTGCTGGAAGACAGCACCAGATGGAGTAGAACAAGCAGCACTGCGGGCGGGGTGGGGGGGGATGGGGGAAAACTGCAGGGCCCCCCTCCCCCGTCCATCCCCGCAGCGCCGCGGGCCGCCCAGACCTCCGCAGTCCGGCAGGTGCCAGCGCAGCAGCTGGGGCGCGAGCCGAGCCGGGCGGCGGCTCCCAGCTCCGCGCGCCCGTCCTCCCCCCCGCTCCCCAAGGCTGCTCCCCGCACGGGCTCGACCCACACAGCACGCCCCCGGCCCGGCTCGCTTCTCCTCGCGGGGATGCGGGCTAACGGCGCCCGCTCGCCCCGGGGCCCCGCGCTCCCCTCCCGCCCTCCCCCACCCTCGACGCATGGCGGCCGGGACGGACAAAGGCGCTTCCTGGCGCCCGCGCTCGGTGGTGGCCGTTGGCGGTTTGAATCCGGGCCCCCGGGGCTGACCTTTCGAGCGGTTAGCAGCTGCGCGCCCGCACGCTCTCCCCGCGGACCACACCGCCACGCACTCCCGTCCCCCCCCCCCCCATCGAGCCTCCCCAGTCAAGCCCCGCAGCGGTCCCCCGACTCAGGAAACCCGGGAGACCCCGAGCGGGGGACACCTGCGACATAACCGCCGCAGGGGCCCCCTGGCCTCTTTTGCGCCATTCGTCTGGCGAAGTCGGCTCCTCGAGGGTGTCAGGGAGGGAAGGTCCCCTCTCTAGTCAATCGGCTTCAGCATCTTTTCCCCACCGGCAGCTCGGCTACGCACTCACCATGCTGCAAGGGCTACGGGTTTCCGAGACGCGACCACACAACCACTCAGTTCGCTCGCTCCGCTCGGACTAATTCTCCGCCTCTGCCCCCAGCTCCTCATAAACACCTCCCTCCGCCAGATCCCTCCGCCTCACGCCAAATAACGGAACATAGCGAACGAGTCCCGGCTAGCCCCCTCCCCCACCCCCCCTCCCGGATTCTCCGGGAGACCCCCTTTCACCACAGTCACTTGGCAGACCAGGCAAGAGATAAAGGGGAGCAGGGGAACGGATGACGTAAGTGGGCTTCTTTGCCAGGCAAGCCGTTAGAAGGCCGGGGGAATCGCGCCTGGGAGGCGCTACTTTGCGGCGCGGAGGAGCACCGCGGCGGGGAGGGGTACGCCGATGATCGTTGAGCTAGCTTCTGATTGGCTGGTTTGTACCTGCAATGCGTCACTTGCTCTCGCAGCCGGTGCTGCTTCTGCTGTTGCTGTTCCGGCCGTGCTGTCCTGGCAACTGCGCCAGGCGGCAGCGTGGCTCGCTCTGCGCTTGGGGCTGAAGGACCTTCCTCCACCCGGTCCTCCCAGCCACAGGCACATACACACCTTCCCGCCCCGCATGGAGGTGTCGACGAAAACAAGCTAAGCCAATAAATAAATAAAGCTGAGGGACACCCCCCCCTGCCCCGTAAACGCCCACCAGGCGCCCAACTTCTCAGTGTTGCTGCATCGTGAAAGCCGCTCTTTTTCCGTTTCATGGTGGTGCAGAATCCTTGCAGCTCAGCTGACAGACTAATCATCAGTGAGGGGCTTCCGTTTATGCTTCCCCTTTGCTTTCCTTGCCCTGCGGTAATTTATTAGAAAGCCACTGAGACCCAGAGTATCTGAGAGCGTGTGCTGCGGGTCTCCCCAAGTAGCCCCTTTGAAATCAGAAGCCCAAAGTAGACAGTCCGGGAAAGGTTGCCGGAAGTTGAAGAGGAAATAAGGGTCTAACACTCAAAATACAGTGCCCAGAGAAGATTGATAGCTCAACCACGGCCCCAAAAGAATTCCGAAGATGGCGAAGTCAGAAAGAACTTCCCCCCAAAAACAAAAGCCCCACACATCCACGCAGACCCTCTAAACCCAAAGAACACAAATTTTTAAAAAGTCAAGCCATGATGAAAGCTGACCCACTGAACAGAAACCTGCCTTCGTAATCGTTTCCTATTCAGCAAGAACATTTCCTTGCTAGCAGCTACATGCACTCACTTTGAGTGCTTCAGCTGACTTTAACCTCCGTCACCCAAACTAAGTGTTCCCTCACACCTTTAAACATATTTTTAACCGAAGCCAGAGTTGGGCCCTCTTTCAATCAAACAAATCAGACATTAAGTGGCCTTCTAATGAGCTTTGACAAACTTGAGACCCTTTCAAACTAATGCCCACTCAATGGAGGAAAGAAAACAACTCAGATAGCTGTTTCTGTTGTCCTTGCTAATGATATTGGAAGGAAGGAGAACTAATTAACCTTATCCTAAATGGAATAAAGTTCATTAAGTGAGACTATTACTTTAAAATGGGAACCTCTACTTAAAAACACTGCATTCTGGTAACTAATAGATTTTTCCAAGGTATGCCTCAGAAATTTGTCCCTGACTCTCCCTCAGATCTTCAGATTGAAGACCTACTAATGATTTTTTTCCCTTCAGCTGACTCACTAAAAATATTCTCTTTTTACACAGCTCCCCATTAGCATGCAGTGATTTTACATAGGAAATTTTTAGTGGTGGGAAATTGAATGACAAAATGAATAATCGCCTTCTCTAGGGAAGAGATTTTTAGGAGGATTGGTGCATATTGTATAATAAGTCTAGTATACAAAAGTCTGCATAGAGAGGCATGGGGATGCCCAGATGCTTCGTAGCAAGTATATAGGAATAATTTTAAAAAAGAATAAAGGAATGATGGTGGCACACATTTTTAACCTCAGCACTCAGAAGGCAGAGGTAGGTGGATCTCTGTGAGTTCAAGGTCAGCCTGGTCTACAGAGAGAGTTTCAGGGCAGCATAAACCGTGTGTCAAATAATAGTAATAGTGATTAATAATAATAATAATAATAATAATAATAATAGAAGATATAGGAGTTCTTCCAGGTTTTTAGGTAGATTTTGGTAAAACCTCTCCTGCATAACCTTCCTTGTTTCAAGAAGAGAAAGAAAATAAAGGGCAAGGGTTACATTTAAAGCCATTGCGGTTTATGTGTATCTGAGACTGTTCCAAGTCGATTTATTTATAGAGTACTTGTCTTCCGAAACATGACATAGAGCACTGCCTAACTCTGGCAGTAGCTGGCTAAGAAGCGAAGTCAGCGATGACCACCCTGTCAGCCTTGGCAGTATATTTTTTCTGTCTGGTTCCCATGGTGAGATCTTAAGAGTCCTCTACCATTGCCCATCTTGGGAAAAATGAGAATGTGCTTCCTCCCCCCACCTCCTCTTCCTCATTTGCAGAACTGAGATAACACAAGTCTTATCTTTGGACAGCTTCCTTCCCGTGGCTTCTCTCTTTTAGCCAACTTTGCTAGTGAACAAGGGCAGAGGGACAGTCACAATGACATTCTTGAATATAGGGTCTATGAGTTTCTCAACAAATGGAAAAATTTAAGTCCTAAATTTTCCAGGGCATTGATCATATGCAACGACTTAACTTCTCTTCTTTGCATCTAGACTGTGTACTGGGTATGTAACCTTGGAAGAATTGGGAAGATAGGACACAAGTTTTTTTCTTCTGTAGTTCAGAGACTAGGCACCCTGGTTGAGAAAGTTAAGCTGATTTTTCTTTAACGAAGCAGGGTTGAAGTGATGTATTTGCTAGCTTTCCATCACTGTGTCAGAATCCCTCTCCAAAGGGAGAGAGCCACAGCTTCTGCTCTGAGGCTTCACAGTCACCTGGCTCTGTTGTTTCTGGGCCTCTGGTGCGGAGAAAATATCCTGGAAGCAGCAGGAGCCAGAGCAAAGCTACCCTTGGCAGCCAAGAAGCAAAGAGAATTTGCTTTTATGATCAAGCCACTCTCCCAAACCCATTAATCCATGAAGCCATGAATGAATTAATCTCTTCCTGAGGTCAGAGCCCTTGTGGTCCAGTCGCTGCCAAAAGGTCCCAACTCTGAGCAATGTTGCCTGTATACCAAGCCCTCCACACGTGAGTTGTTATAGAATATTTATGATCCAATCCAGAGCTGGCTCAGCAGTTAAGTATTTTAGCTGCTCTTTCAGAGGACAAGGGTTCAGTTCCCAGCCACCTACACTGGGCAGCTCACAACTGCCTGCAATTCCTACTCCAGAGAACCCTCTTCTGGCCATAACAGGCACAGACATTCATATTCATGCAAGAATACACACAGACACACACACACACACACTAAAAAGCCTAAATGCTAACAGAGAGGAATCCAGCCAGATCATATTTTGCTACTGCCTTCGCAGCTCAATGAGAGTTGAAGAGTATATGGAAGGAACTGACCCATCACATCACCCTGTAGGGTTCATGCTCGCACACATAGGAAAGACTGGGGCCTTCATTGTTGACATTGGTATACTGTTATTTATTTATTTATTTTTATTGCTCATCAAAAAAAAAGTCTTTGAAATATTAGTTTAGGGTGCCCTTCCAATAGGGTTGCTTAGAACTGATGGTTTTCTGGAAATGTTGAATATTCAGTGCTAAATCCAGACACTTTCAGGAAAATTGGGGTGTTTAGTCACTTAAAAACGTTGACCACTATTCAATAAATACCAATAGCCTATTAGACCCTCTGATGCATTGTGATGAAAGTGGGCGTGGGAAACCATGCAGGATAAATTAACAGGCACGGGAGATACCTTCTAGACAGTGTCACCCTTAGTACCTTCGTGCACTCTCTGTTGATGCAACAGATATTTCAGATTAAGACAAGGAATGAAAATGCATCTCTCAGTTCTGGAGGCTGGGAGTCCAAGAGCATGGTTTCAGGACTCTGCATGGTCTAAGTACCTTCTTGCTACATCATAGCATGGTGGAGGGCTTTGCCTCGTGATACAGACCAAGCAAGCTAGTTTGGGTCTATCTTCTTCCACAGCCACTGAAGGCCTCCCGATCTAATCTAATACTGATGACTTCCCAAAGACCACACCTCCAATATCCAGGGACATGAATTTGGGGTTTAAATTTCCATATGTGAGTTTTTAGAGGACACATTCATATAACACACAGGAATCTGGGTGGAAGTGGAAAAGGAGAGAAGAAGGGGTGCTTTAGGTCCCGCATAAAAAGACAAAGGAATGGGAGATGTGACCATTGTCATTTCCATCACTACGTTACCTTCAGAGAGCGAACGTGTATCCCTAGGAGGGTAGACTGAGGAAGGAGCCTACCCTTTGGCCGTTTGGGCAGGGAATTCTCTGGTCCTGGGGAAACGGAGTAGCCTCGAAGGTGTGTATGGTAGGATGTGATCTGGATAGCAAGAGCCCCTCAGTGCTGTGGGGAGGTGTGGCTAGAGGGAGACCAGATTGGAACCCTCAAAAGGGAGGCCCTGTCTAGAAATCCTGAAAATGCTGCTGGCATTTGCTGTGGGGTCGGGGGAGGAGGAGAGATGCCCTAAAACAACCGTATTCCAAAGAGAACCCATGATGTTCCACTCTGACCTGTCTTTCCCACTGTCATTGAAAGAAGCCTCCCACCTCACCCTGTCACTCATTCTAAAGTGTCTGCTTCCTGCTTCCTTCCTAGTGGTCATTGGCTCATGTTTGGCCCAAGGCTTATACCCCTATCCGGATCCACTATTTCTTCCTAATTCCACCAGCCCTGCCCTGTGAATCCAATGAGAAATAGTCGTTTTCTCAAAGTGTCTTTTAAGTATAGATGAATAAAGAAGGGCTCTTAAGATGGGAACAGAGGAAGGGAGGGAAAAAGAGAAGATGATGAAATTCTTGTGGGCACTACTCGGGGAAGATGGGGACAAGAAGAAGGGGACAGGAGACATGGAAGGCAGTGAAAGACCACGGGTAAGATAAACACGCGATGACATGTTGATGAAAATGCCAAGAGGAGATCTGTCATTTGGGTTGGCACAGACTCGGTGACTAAGGCTGCCTGCTTCCCAAGCACAAGGGCCTAATTTGACTCCCTGGGACCCACATAAAAGCGAGACATGGTCATGATGCCCCCAGCATTTGGGAGAAGAGATAAGCAGGTCCTGGGTGCTTAACTGAAACATGAGCTTCAGGCTCAGTGAGAGACCTAGCTCCAAGGGAGTAAGGCAGAATGACAGAGAAGGACGTCCTACATCTTCCTCCAGGTTCCAGGTACACACACACACACACACACACACACACACAAAACCACCACTGTTTCAAACAAAACAAGTTTTCTAGACATGGTTGTGCACACCTTTTCTTTTTCTTTCGTCTTTTTTTGAGACAGAGTCTCGCTATGTAGCTCTTCTGTCCTAGAACGCACTATGTAGACCAGACTCAAACTCAGAGATCCACCTGCCTCTGCCTCCCGAGTACTGGAAGTGCTGGGATCAAAGGTGTGCACCACCACACCCCGCCTTTCCTAGGGTTTTCTTTAGTCATTGTGTAATGTTGTTTATGATATTTCTAAAGTGGGTTTTTAATTGTTTTTGCCTCTCGTCTTATTTAAAGAATATATTAGCATCATGAAATTAAGAATTAAAGCAACTAACCATCAGATAATTAAGCTTAAATAAATTGTGCTTTTATTTCCACAATGTTTGCGCAGCACAGAATTGATTTTGTTGCATCATTAGCAACACAGAAGACTTCATGGAGATGTGAAGTTTCTGCAAATGGACCTCAAATTGTTACTTCTCTTTCTTTGGATTGGCCTGGTTCTTGAATACTTTAAGATTGACAGGTAAAACTTGGGCAGGCGGTCCTCAGGACTTAAAGATTGGCATTATTGGAGACTGTTCTCCTCTCTCATCCTTTCCACTCTCATTGAATACCCAGCCGATCTTTCTAGGCTCCCCTTACGGAACTTGGAAGAGATGGCTGTCTGCTCTGAAAAGCTTTAAATGTTCTAACTAAACTGCTTCACACAGAGGAAAGGTGTGCTTTGATTCCAGGGTTTACTCCATGGCCACTTGACCCCATTGTTTTGGAATATGTCATGACCCTGAGGGCTCATGGCCAAGGATATCTGTTGACTTCAGGCTGGCCAGGGCACAGAGACACAGAGAGGAAGGGCCTGGGTCCCAGTGTCCCCTTCTGAATTGGACATTTTGTGTTTTCTATTTATAATATTGATATTTCTGCCTTCATCCATGCTAGGCAAATACTTTACCAACTGAGCCACACCCCTAAACCCCAACAGTGATATTTCTGAAATATTCAATTCAGTTTACCTATAAAATATCTGTATTCTAGGTTTGTCTGTTCGTTTCCTTATAGCATCATTGAGTTTGTTCTATTTCTTGTATTTTTTTTTAACTTTAACTTTATTTCATGTGCATTGGTATAACAATGTCAGATTCTCTGGAACTGGATTTACAGCTGCAAGCTGCCATGTGGGTGCTGGGAATTGAATCCTGGTCCTCTGGAGGAGCAGTCAGTGCTCTTAACCACTGAACCATCTCACCAGCCCCTATTTCTTGAATTTCTTTTTTTCTAAAGATTTTTATTTATTATGTATACAGTGTTCTGTCTGCATATATGCCTACTCTCCAGAGAGGGCAGCAGATCTCATTACAGATGGTTGTGAGCCACCATGTGGTTGCTGGGAATTGAACTCAGGACCTCAGGAAGAGCAGTCAGTGCTCTTAACCTCTGAGCCATCTCTCCAGCCCACGATTTCTTGAATTTCTGATAACCTAGAATATAGTTCAAAAATTTGACAAGCTTCAAGTTGAAGACTCTGGGAAAAGTATTTCACAGGTGTATTTATATACTTCACATGGTGTAATCTGAAGAGTCCATGAGAGTGTTCTTCTACTAGCCACGATGGTAGATCTGATCACCTCATCATGGCAGACCTCATCACTGGATATACGTTCCACTTTCAATTACTAAGCAATTTGTGGGAAAACACTCTGTCCCTGTATAAATATCTGGTGTTCTTATAACTCTTCACCTATGAATTTTAATTTCCAGTAATGGCTCTTGTCTAAACCAATAGTTACACTTGGGGTTGCAAAATTAAGTTTTCTATTGTTGAATCAGTCTATATGTATTACCTCAAATTTCTGTAAAGAAATATTCTCCTTAACCCTTCTCTTCTTATGTGACTTTATTACTGAATGATACTGTTTTGGTGCGCTCTCTCGCTCTCTTTCTCTTTTTCTCCGCTCTCTGTCTCTGTCAGTGTCTTAGTTTTTTAATGTTTATTTATTTTATGTGTACGAGTAACCTGTCTTGTCTTCGCGCACACCAGAAGAGGGAATCAGATCCCATTATAGATGATTGAGTCACCACGTGGGTGCTGGAAATTGAACTCCAGACCTCTGGAAGAGCACAGCCTGTCCTCTTACCTGCTGAGCCATCTCTCCAGCCCCAGTGTCTTAGCTTTTGATGCTCAAGTCATACCAGATTTGGCCAGTATGAGCAGTTCGGGTCAACTCCTATGTCCTTCTGCCATGACTCTATCGATCTGGGAGTTCCGTTTGGCTTTCTGGTACAAAATGTCCCAAGTGTAACTTGTATTTTCTGCAACCACACCTGTAAGCAGCCATCTTACTCAAGGATCCTCGGGGACTTTAACTGCATCTTCCACCCCGCTCATTTTAAACACATTGAAAGTCATCATTATGTATTTATTTTCAGCCTGCTCATAAATGCCGGACTGGCTTTCCACTAGTCCTCAAAAATTCTCCTTCACACGGCCTTCATCCTGGTGCCTTGTTCTCTAGGCCATCTCTGTGTCCTTGCCCATGCTTTCTCATTCGAGGAAACCCTGACCCGAACTGGAAAACAAAAGCCATGGGAAACTGGTAGAAGTAGACTTACAGGGGCAGGGCTTTGAGGGGAAACAGGCGTGGCCCTCCATGGGCAGGTGCATCGGAACGGCCTCTGCTCTCACCACACACTCACAGCATTGCTGTTTTCTGCTCTTCCTACTGAGCAGAGGGGTCTGCAGGGAGAGCAGGGGCTCTGGTTTACTTTGGAGTTCAGGAAATCTTTTTCTGAAAATAGAAGAAAAGAAAATAGAAGTGGAAGCTCCTATTCGAAATGTAAATGCAAAAGTCTACCAATATGAAACTGGAGTATAAGTCAAGGTAACATGTATGATTTTGGAATTCAGAGCATAAAAATCCGTGTGTGTGTGTATGTGTGTTGGCAACCTAAAAACTTTGAAGAGCAAGATTTAAATTCAGATTTTTGTTTGTTTGTTTTATTTTGTTTTGCTTTGGTGTGGGTTGGTGGCGGGAGAGTTGGCCCAGCAGCTAAGCGCACTTACTGCTCTTGCAGAGGACCCAGGTTTGGTTCTTAACATTCACATGACAGTTTACAACTATAACTCCAGTCCCTGGAGACCCAACATCTTCTGGTCTCTGTGAGTACTCCATGTACATAGATACATTACATGTAGGTACGATGCTCATAAATACACAATTAAATTTTAAAAAGTCCATACTTTTTAGGATAGGATGGAATTTTGAGACAGATAACGAAGAGAAATAATCTCTTGTCAGGTAGAAAGTAGAAGTTAGGTTTAAAAAGTAGTTTTACTGCTGAGAGTCACACTGAAATCCTAAGTTCATGCAAAATTTGCAGATCCCACTAAAATAAGCTATTATATATTATGTCATATTTATATATGTATTAATAATCTATCAGTGAATATAAAAGCTGAGTATTTTTATATATGCCACATGCTAAATGTAGGAGTGGACACCTACAAATATAAAGACAAAGGTGAAAAGCAGGACCTTTATTAAAGGTCCTGCATGCAAGCAGGGGAAAGTAGCACATACCTAAGTTCCTCGCAGAGGCAGGAGAATCAAGACTTCAAGGCTAGCCTGGGCTATGCAGTGAGTTTGAGTCCAGTCTGGGACCCTGTCTCCAAAAGAAAAAGAATGAAGATTACAAATCCAATTTCTAAATGAGCTGTAAATGCTCTTCTATAGAGAGAGTCCCTGAGTTGCTTCCTTGAATAAAACATGCCAGCGTATTGGTATTGGGAGGTTGCACTGTCCTCCTGCATCCACAGAACAAATGTGGCTGTAGATGTGATCGGAAGGACGGTTATCTGAACCATCTTGGAAGGAAGAGAATTACTTTCCATGGAAGGGAGAAATGATAACTTGAATTCCTTTGGGGGTTTAAGAAAAGAGAAGGAGTTCGGGGTTTGAAGAGAAGACTCAAACGTATGCCAGACATTCTCCAGGCCTCCCTCACCCTCTGCGTCAAGAGGTCAGCCCCCTTAAGACCTTAGCTTGACTTGATGTCTCGGACTAGTCTAGGCTGACTCATTCCTGAGCCAGAACATATTCAAGAGCACATACTTTAACTATGTGTATTTTACTACAGGATTATTGAAGCAGCTTAAACCCTGATGACAGTTAACTTCAAAGGCTGGGCTGTGGCCTGGTTTAATTTGGGCCCTGAGATATTTGTTGGAGACTGCTTTAAAGGTCTTTAACTAGCTGGGTGGGGTGGGGGACACAAACTGGCAATCCTAGCTGTCCAGGAGACTGAGAGAGGCTAAAAACCTGAAGGTTGAGGCCAGTCTTGTCTACATAGCCAGTTCTAGGTAAGTCAGAGATCCTTTGGTGGAAGAAAAAAATAATAATTTAAAAAATAAAAATAAAAAAAAATAAAAATGAACCTTAAAATTCGAAGGTTGTTACATTATAGACTAGATACAATATTGTCACTAGCAGAAGGGACTCATTGCTTCTGAAACTGACTTCCGTTGGTGGCCCTCAGCCACTAGAACTCTCTACACTCTTTCACTCTGGAGTCCATGGTACAAAAAGTAGCAACCCAAGGAACTTTCTGAGGAAGTAGGATCTCTTCAGAGTTCACTTTTCTAGCCCTTCAGACAACAGCTTTAATACATTAACAGACTGACCTTGAGGGGGTTGGAAGAAATGGTCTTCCCCGGATCCCCCTAGCCCCAGCACTCTGGAATACCCCACCCAGAGACTGATTCCCTTTGCAATATTGGTATTTGTACCGTGCAGCGCTCCCGGAAGTACTGGGCGCCCTGCTCTCCTGCAGGCTGCCTCTCCTCAGGGGTCTGCTCTAGGGAATTTTCTAAATTGAAAATGCAAAGTCCTCCCCTCAACCCCCAGCTCAGGGCAGCATTTGGTAGTTGAGCGGTATGCAATGATCTAACACCCTGTCAGTCCGTTACTACGCGACCAAAGCAGAGGTCAACTATGATTCCCCCCCCCCCGCAGTGACCCACAGCATCTCCCCAGCCTTCCACCGCAGTCTGTTTTGAAGAGCAGACACTTAAGCATTTCTAAAAGGAACCAGAATTGTCACGCCAATGATAAACTGCCATACAGACAGGCATTCTTTTATGATTCACTGGAGTGCAGGTCTTAAGAGGTTATGCATTCGGTCTCAGTGTTTATTAAAGAGAGTGAAGACAGATAGGTCAGAGAACAAATCCAACATTCCACATCACAGATGCCAAGCACAACAGAATAATCTTCCAATATTAATATACAGGCTCCATAACCCACAGGGCAAAAGCATGTTTTATTCAAGAAAACAACAAATCAAGGAATCTCTCTATAGAAAGCCATTTACAGCTCATTTTAAAATTGGATTCATAATCTTTAATAAAGATTGTTTATCCCCATGATGGAGTTTCGAATAAATAAAACTGAAAGCAATGATAAATTAGCCTTTCAGCCTGTGTGTGTTTATTATGCTGCAATCATTCAAACCCACTAAAGACAATTTTGTTTTACCCGTTTCCTAAATTCAATCCAATGAGCTCCTGGTTCTTACACAAAACCAATTCATATTATCAAATGACAGCAAGGAAAATTAATATTATGCTGGTTCTTCTTCTCCAAGGGGACTTTACCAAATGTAAGTAGTAATACACGCTGTTTCCATCCAGAAATCTATTATCTAGATGTAAATTCTAAACACATGCTCAGATACTCTTAAAATGGCAATAAAATAGAAAGTTAACCCCGGGGGAACGTGTCATACCCAACCAACATGCTAAAAAGAAGGGAGGGGGCTTGGTTAAAAAACAAAGAGCCGTGCAAGAATTTTATAGAGAAACCCAGGTAACAAAGCCCTCCATTTAACAATCATGGCTCATCAACATCACGGAGTCAGTGGCTGGAAGGGGTGGAGGTCTTGAACTCTGTACTTGGCACCCTCAGCTGCCAACCAACCAGGACACAGCTTAACCAAGTCCCATGGCCCCCTCCCCCGGCCTCAGCAGAGGACCCAGCTGGGCTGAACATCCCTGCTTCCTGCTCCAGAACTTCCTACTTACTGATCCACTCTCAGTCCCGCATGGCACCTTACCCGGGAAATCCAAAATACCTTCCACTTAGAACTGTATACCAACCCCCACCTGGCCCCATTTTGTGGGGCTGGGAGACTCCCGGGACACCCATTCCTGTTATGCCCACTTGACTAAATGATGTGAAAGTGTTTTTCTTCCTTAGAATCCTTGCTGCTTGGAAGGCTATCTGAGGCCACGCGGGACAGATCTGAAACAGGCTTTGTATATGCCAGGCACTTTGCTTCATTCCACCCTGCCTAGCTTCAGTTGAGCAGACTGAGGGGAAGGAAGGAGGGGGTGGGGAGATGATTCCTCAGGGGGGAATGTGGGAGGAAAGGTAAACAGTGCCTGGGAACTGCCAAGAGCTGCCCAGGACCAAGAAAGGAGCATTCTCTCTGTCTCAGTCACGGGGCAAATATTTACCAAGCTGGGACTTCTGCACAGCACTGTACGCAGCTGGAGATGGCTTTCCAGGACCTAGAATTAGCTCTACCGAGGCTTCCCCTTTCGCCTAGTTGAGTTGGTGTAGGGAAGGAGAAAAGGATTTTAGAGGCTAGCAACCTCGGTTGGTGTGGATCCCTTGGTCTCTGAAGTTAGGTTTCCTCATCTGCAGCGAAGGATAATAATGTTTATCTTGGAGTGTTACTAGGAGAATGAGGGTTAGCGCACGTGGCTTGGCACCAAGTCCCCCTCCACCGGGACCTCACAGTCCCAGACCTTAGACAGGATGGGATATTTGTCATCCATCCAGCTCTCCTTTTTCCGGGTAGACCCGTTTCCTCGTCAGCATTGTGAGGCCCACGAGAGCAGGAGATACACCTTACCAACCTGCAGGCTCTACATTTCCCTGGGGGCGACCAGCGGCATGTCTCTCCGCCTCCAGGAGCTTTCTGAAATAGAAGGGAAGCAAGGCTCTGGCTAGCTCTCTCTCCTCTCCGCTGCGTTCTCTGGGGCATTCAGGTTTGCAGCCAGAAAAAGCCCACAATCTCCCCTTCTCAGTGTTTCTTATACCCTCACACCCCTCAAGGTATGGAAGGGAAGAAATCAAGGCGGTGACAACAGAATCTTCTGTAGCCCCAGCACCCTTACAGTCCCTTCAGACCTTAGCCTACTTGAGAGGAAGGGGACAGGCCTCCAGCCCAGAGTTTCTTGTCCCTCTGCAGCACGGCCCCTCCCCCAGCATTAACAACGCAGTGATCTGGAGTTTATGGCATTTCACAAGTACCATGCAGAAGCATTTATAGAACTGAACCAGCCTGGTCCTCCAAATCTGGACACAGGCTACATCCTATTAGTCCTAGCTTGCAAATATGGAAACTGAGGCTGGGGTGGTTAAGATGCTCTTTCAAGACACAGCCAGAAACCAGGCAGTGGTGGCGCATACCTTTAATCCCAGCAGAGGCGAATCTCTATGAATTTGAGGCCAGCCTGGTCTACAAGAGCTAGCTCCAGAACATGCTTCAAAACTACAGAGAAACCCTGCTTCGAAAAACAACAACAACAACAAAAACAAACAAGCAAACAAAAACAAAACAAAAAAATCACAGGCAGAAATCACTTAGGCTGAGAGTCAAGGGCCCCCAGACTGTCTGACCCCAGGGCCCACCCTGTGGGCTTCAGCAGGCAGCCTCTTTAGCAGGTGGCAGGGAGGGAGCTGACTCATGGCTTTCCATTCATTCGGTTCTGTTTTCTGCATCCACATTGCCCCGGCCTAACGAGCAAGGATGGCGTTATGCACTCTTCACTTTGCAGACATCTACACGAGACTGATGCAAACCTGCGGACCCAAAGAGTCACAGCATTGCAGTGGCAGAGTAGCAGCTTGGCCAGGGGGTGACTTAAAAATAGAATCAGAAATATCTAAATCAGGAATCCTTAAGGAGGGTTCAAGAGAGGGGACTTCTGGGGAGACGGCTGAGCCCTGAGTTGTAAGCACATGTGATTATCTTCCTAGGGCAAGGGTCCAGAAGTTTCACCAGATTCTCAAAGAGGCTTTGAACCCCAAAGGGTTAAGAACTGGACATGGGCTGGCCCAATGCAGCCCTCTTATTGCCAGGCTCACTCCTGGCTGTACCGTGAGGCAGCACAATCTGTGGTAGAAACAACCCAGAGCTAAACACCAGGAGCAGGATCCGAGCTCTGGACCTGGCAAACGTTTTAAAGACTCGGGAATTATTAAAACGGCTAATGAAGTCAACCCTCACCAGAGAATATCTGCTCTTCCCTCATCGTTGAGCTCACATTGAAACTCGAGTTCTTTCCTCCCTGCCCAAAGTACAAGGCCACTTGTCTCCTTCTCTGCTGACCTGAGGAGGACTGTGTGCAGACTGTGGTGTTTATAGCTGCCTGCTGTGTGCCTCAGTATACATATCCTAGAGGCTCTGGCCCATTTTCTCTTCTCTACCCGCCATGATTCAGGTAGTCCTCCAAGAAGCCTGGAGGCCACTAATCCCACACCACTTATTCTATTGGGCCCCGTCCTCGCTGGTCTGTGTTAGCCGGGAGTGTCCCTACATCTTCCTCTCTTCTGTCCTCACTGGTCTGTGTTAGCCGTGAGTGTCCCTACATCTTCCTCTCTTGCCAAAATCATCCCCCGCTAGTCCCCCCTACACACACAGGACACTGTGAAAGAATGGCCTGGAGCCAAAAATATTCTGCGGTCATCAAGTCAGCCTGTGCTAGAAGGCCAAGTGGCCGTCCCCTTGCTGTGCCGAGGACCTCTGGAAGCACATTGATCAGGACCCTAGCTGTGCCGAGGACCTCTGGAAGCACATTGATCAGGACCCTAGCTGTGCCGAGGACCTCTGGAAGCACATTGATCAGGACCCTAGCTGTGCCGAGGACCTCTGGAAGCACATTGATCAGGACCCTAGCTGTGCCGAGGACCTCTGGAAGCACATTGATCAGGACCCTAGCTGTGCCGAGGACCTCTGGAAGCACATTGATCAGGACCCTAGCTGTGCCGAGGACCTCTGGAAGCACATTGATCAGGACCCTAGCTGTGCCGAGGACCTCTGGAAGCACATTGATCAGGACCCTAGCTGTGCCGAGGACCTCTGGAAGCACATTGATCAGGACCCTAGCTGTGCCGAGGACCTCTGGAAGCACATTGATCAGGACCCTAGCTGTGCCGAGGACCTCTGGAAGCACATTGATCAGGACCCTAGCTGTGCCGAGGACCTCTGGAAGCACATTGATCAGGACCCTAGCTGTGCCGAGGACCTCTGGAAGCACATTGATCAGGACCCTAGCTGTGCCGAGGACCTCTGGAAGCACATTGATCAGGACCCTAGCTGTGCCGAGGACCTCTGGAAGCACATTGATCAGGACCCTAGCTGTGCCGAGGACCTCTGGAAGCACATTGATCAGGACCCTAGCTGTGCCGAGGACCTCTGGAAGCACATTGATCAGGACCCTAGCTGTGCCGAGGACCTCTGGAAGCACATTGATCAGGACCCTAGCTGTGCCGAGGACCTCTGGAAGCACATTGATCAGGACCCTAGCTGTGCCGAGGACCTCTGGAAGCACATTGATCAGGACCCTAGCTGTGCCGAGGACCTCTGGAAGCACATTGATCAGGACCCTAGCTGTGCCGAGGACCTCTGGAAGCACATTGATCAGGACCCTAGCTGTGCCGAGGACCTCTGGAAGCACATTGATCAGGACCCTAGCTGTGCCGAGGACCTCTGGAAGCACATTGATCAGGACCCTAGCTGTGCCGAGGACCTCTGGAAGCACATTGATCAGGACCCTAGCTGTGCCGAGGACCTCTGGAAGCACATTGATCAGGACCCTAGCTGTGCCGAGGACCTCTGGAAGCACATTGATCAGGACCCTAGCTGTGCCGAGGACCTCTGGAAGCACATTGATCAGGACTCTAGCTGTGCCGAGGACCTCTGGAAGCACATTGATCAGGACCCTTGCTGTGACGAGGAACTCTGGAAGCACACTGATCAGGACCCTAGCTGTGCCGAGGACCTCTGGAAGCACATTGATCAGGACCCTAGCTGTGACGAGGACCTCTGGAAGTACATTGATCAGGACCCTAGCTGTGACGAGGACCTCTGGAAGCACATTGATCAGGACCCTAGCTGTGACGAGGACCTCTGGAAGTACATTGATCAGGACTCTTTCCTTCCTCCCACTCTCATTCTGCAGTTCACTTCATTCGGGGAAACCTCATTGCTTGTGCCAAGCTAGATAGGTTTGTGGTTTTTTTTTTTTTTTTTTTTTTTGCACAAATAGTCTTTATTGGGCTCACACAAGGAGTCCGTTGGTCTTGCGGACCTCTGTGAACTTGCAGATTTTCTTCTCCACGTTCTTTTCTGCCTGTTTCCGTAACATCAAGAGCTGCTTCTTCTTCCCATAGTGCATCATGGCCTTTTCCTTCCGTTTCTCCTCCAGAGTGGCTGTTACTGCCTGGTACTTCCACCCGACCTCATGAGCCAGAAGCCCCAGGTAAGCATACTTCTTGGTAGGCTTCAGCCGCACAACCTTGAGGGCAGCAGGGACCACCACCCGCTTTTTCTTGTCATAGGGTGGAGGGATCCCATCAAACACCTTGAGGCGTTCCAGGGCAGCCTGGCCTCGGTTGGTCTTGTGGGGCAGCATGCCTCACACAGTGCGCCAAAAAATGCGGCTCGGGGCTCGGAAATGGTAGGGGCCTCGGGAAGAGTTGGTGTTCATCCGCTTTCGGAGAAAGGCCAGATACTTCACCTTGTCTCTGTAGAAATTTCCGGAAATGTTGATGCCCTCACGGAGAACCACCTTTCAGCCCAGCAGTACCTGCTTGGCCACAATGGCCGCCAGGGGACCCAGAAGATGGCCTCGGCTGTCCAACATCAGAACCTGCCCCTCCGCCATCTTCAGCAGCCACCTGGGAAAGGCTAGATACGTTTAAAAACTGGATTAAACAGGAAATCTTCTTTCCCCTACTCCCCATCCCTAGTCTTTAAAGCTGACCACTGTTCAAGAAGCTCTGTTGCAGAACGATGGTGTAGAGCCAGGTCCAGAATGAGAATTACTCAGCCACCTCATTCCCAGAGCCCCTCTGCCCCAGGCTAGCTCACAAGCAACTCTGTACTTACGTAAGGCATAGCCTCATCACCAGCCAAATCTGCGGTGGCGTTGCCACCACAGGACAGGGACTGCTGCCCACTTGTTCTAATCTTGGATGACATGGGGAGCGCATCCAATCCCATCCGTCCCTGTGCTGTGCCCAGAACACAGACCCGGCTGCTATGCCCCTGCGGCCACCGCTGATAAAGAACGTGGCCCTCAAAGGGAGTGGCACTCTTAGAAGGTGTGGTCTTGTTGGAATAAGTGTGGCCTTGTTAGAGGAAGTGTGTCCCTGTGGGCGTGGACTCTGAGATCTCTTTTCTCAAGCTTCAGTCAGCATGACTGTCAGCTGACTTCCTGCTGCCTTCTGGTCAAGATTTAGCCGGCACCACACCTGCCTGCACACTGCCCTGCTCCCCGTCATGAACCGTTGAGACTGTGAGCTGTCACCTCAATCAAATGTTTTCTTTGTAAGAGTTACCATGTTCATGGTGTCCCTTCACAGCAACAAAAAACCCTAAGAAACCATCTCAAGTGGAGGGTGACAGCAATCACAGCCTAGCAGGAAGGAAGGAGACCTGGCAGAGCCCGGGTGTCGGAGGACAGGGGATAGAGAGTCCGAGTTTATCCTGGAGAACTAAGACGAGACCACAAGGAAGTCAGGACTCCATTAGACTTCATTTACAGAACACAGATGCAAAGATAATAACAAGAGTTCCTGCTGGCAGTCATGTGTGGCTGGGGCATACACTTATAATCGCAGGCTTAGGGGACTGAGGCAGGGAGACCAGAAACGCATTGCCATACTCCTGCTGCATGGTGACTTCGTGGTCGAGCTGGACCACATGAGACCCTGTCCCAAAGCAACAGCAGCAGAGAATCCAAGGACAGAACTCTAAAGTCCAGCGCTACACTGACAGCGCTTGCTGCCTGTTCGCAGACACTTCTGGCATAACTCTAACCTGCAAAAATTTTGAAGAATTTATAGAATCAGAAAGTAATCCAGTGGTTCTGGCTACCACCCTTTACCACCTCCACAGCCCCTCCACATACACAGATTTCATGACTTAGGGACGTTAGCCACAGAGTTGAGGAGAAAGACCACCAACCCAAATCATCATGGCCAAACTAAATAATGCTAACTTTTTAAAAATTTGTGTACACAGGATGTCTCTCCCTAAAGGTGGGGTTTAAGACAACAGCATTGGGCTTGGGTAAGTGAAGGGTTTTTATAGCTCAGGAGTAGGGGGTTTCCAAAGGGGGGATTTGGCAGGCAAATAAGTGGGGTTATAAAAGCAGATCATAAGCATAACAAGTTAGTCATAACAACCTCTTGAAACAAAGGCATGGTTGCAAGGTGGTCATAAAAACTTCTTGAAATGAGAGCATGGTTGTCATTTCCTGGAACACACAGTACGGAACCATTTGTAGTTAAAGTTACAGGTGGAACATAGCCTAGTCCTTTAATCATGAACAGGAATGAACCTAGCTTGTCTTTACTATAAGATGGTTTTCAAGCCTAAGATGGAGACAGGGGTAGGTCATCAGAGACTTGGAAGTATATCTGTAGGCAGATTAGTACAACCTTCCACTAAGTCACCTCTTAGACATAATCAGATATAGATAATATCAGAAAATAGAAAATTCTGAATTTTTGTTATTTTTCTTTTTAACTGTGATTTAGCTATAACTTACTTCCCCTGTCCCAATGAAGTAATTGCCCTTTTTATTTGTCATTAAAAAAATCAAGTTTTTTTTTTTAAAACTTTTGTCAGAACAATCAAAGTTAAAACAAATTTTACACCATCCTAATTGGGCCTCATGGAGAAGGGGCCACGGCCTCACACTTGGATCTAAACCTAGTGTTGACCATTGGGAGCTGTGATCTGTTTTTCTCTCCCTCATATCTTTAGTTCATGACTGTAGCTGAATATTTATTCTAAAAAGACTTTTAGGGGGTTGATTGATCTGATGGGCACTGGCCTGGATCAGATCTCATAATGGATAATGCTGTTTGTTTTTGTTTTAACATGGGCAGAACAGTCCTTTCTGTTGCTAGAATGAAACCACTTCTCAAGCTGGGTTTCTGAGCTTGCCTGGGCAGAGCCTGTGGCCTGTTTGCACTGATAACACCCAACAAAGAGTACTAGGGACTTGTTGGTTCTGAATTTCTCTTTTGAGCACCATCTACATTTGGGGGCACCAATATGACTCAGAGGTAAGGGGTTTACCAACACACCTGATGTCCTGAGCTCAATTCCTTTTTTCTCTAAAAAAGAATTGTGGGTTGTTTCTTTAAACAGATGAAGAATTAAGTTATAACCTGAACCTCCACTGAGCCAACATTTGTTTCTCTTCTTTCATGGATGGCAGAAATGAACCTTGCCTTGGAAGGCGTCTTCCTTCAGTCCCTAGCCTACTAAAATCAAGGTTATTCCTGAAATTACATTACATCATTGGAGTCCTCATCTTTTTTAGAAGTTTTAGCTTCTCATTGGCCTTTCTAAGCAGAGATTCTCTCTCTCTGGCTCTCTCTCTCTCTCTCCCTCTCTCTCTCTCTCTTTCTCTCTCCCCCTCCCACCTCTTTCTTCTTCTAAGGGACATGAAGCAAAATCACAAAGGAGTGGAATAGAAACGCCAGAAAAACGTGGAGTCATGGTGTGTGGACGAGCTGTGTAGTCTCGGGTCTCTTGGAGCCTCAGTTTCTATAGGGTGAAAAGAATCCTGCACATCTTTTTAGGCACCTCAGAGGAACTTTTTTCTCTGTGTCTTCATCTTCTCTATTTCTTTTTGAGTAGACTAGAACTAGATGAGCTCGCATCATGAGTTCGGGATTTCTTTCTAAGCCACAGGACTCATTATTTCTGGAGACCACTGTCTTTTCTTTCCTCGTGGGGCACCTCCATCACTGTGTTCAGTATCTGTGAAATAGGAGACTTTTAAAGGGGGCAGTAACTGAGCAAGATCAGGGCAAAGATGCCTGAACAGGTACCTGCGCTTTCTTCCCAGGATATCACAATGGCTCCTTTCTCATCAGCTCCTTGTGTCCAGAACTCTTCCTGAGAATGGAGGAAACAAAATGTTATTGGCCAATCAATCCATCAATCATGATGTTTCAAGTGAGAATCAAATATATAAAACTGTACCCCCATACTTATAATTCTAATAATCTTATAGATCTTTGTTTTCAAAATCAGAATAAGAAAGCCATGTACCTGGATTTATTTGTTTGTGCTTTTTTGGGTGTGGGGGGGCATGGGTATGGGGTCTGAGGACAATTTTCATGAGCCAGTTCTCTCCTTCCATTGTTGATTTTGAAATCAAGTTCAGGTCGTAGAAGCAAAGCTGTCACACTGGCCTATATTATTATTATCATTATTATTATCATTACTACTACTACTATTTGAGACAGGGTCTATGTCTAGACCCTAGCTGTCCTGGAACTCACTATGGAGACCAGACTGACCTTTAATGTGTGAGTAAACCATCCTGCCTCTGCCTCCCAAGTGCTGGGATTATAGGTGTACATTACAACATCTAGCTGTTACTAGGGTTTAAAACCAATGGTTTCTCAAGAAAAGGTCACATCAGAAAGCTGTGACGATAAATACCACAAACTTTGTGGTCATCACGTCAGGTTTGCACCGGAACCTCCATTCACTGGCCGTGCAAGCCTTTCAGTACCTCTGACCGCACTGTCTCAAAGGCGAAATGAATAAACAAGACCTACCCCCCATGGAGCAGGGCAAGGAGTAGCCGAAATGAATTATGGAAACGGCTTGGCATAGTGTCTGCCACACAGTAAATAAATGCTCAGTAGGTTCAGTCATTATTAATGGTGATGCAGCATTAATAATACACAAGAAAAGTGACCCCTGCATCCCAGCAGAGCAACTGTTGCCCCGGATGGATTTCTACCTGCGCAAAGGTAAAGTGGGAAGGAGCTCTTATGTTCAGTACTGGGTATGGACGGCACACTTCTTTGAAACATCTCAGATAATATTTTTTAAAATTTGATATCTTCAGAGAGAGAAAGAAACAGAGAAAAGAACTTAAACAACTTAAGGAAGTAAGACTTTCTTAGAGAATGAGAGTGACTTAGGCCCATTATTGATGTTAGGAGTTAGCCTGGACGCCTCCTCTCAGTTGGGATTGATGCTGTGGCTAAGCCAATGGAAGCGGGAGAGATTGACAAGTAGAGGAGAGGCAGTGAAGGTTGTCATAGGCACCATATGACCTGGAAAAGCCCAGGACTCTATAATGCTCCTTGGACTGAAAGTATTTATTCTTTTGTTGTACCCACTCTTGCTCCCGTCCCTGGAGAAGACAGGGGCAGATGACAGTGATTCACCCTGAATGGGGACGATATCCCTGGTGAAACCACAGTCCTTTTTTTTACTTCAGGCATTGACACTTCTTCCAGCTTTGAAGCTATGGACATATTCTCTTAGGACAGTGGGTCGCCTTAATGACCCAAGGGAATGCATGTTCAAGTTCAGATCACCTTGGCTCTCAAAGATGGCCCATACACTGTCAGCTAGACCAGCGGAAGATCCCTGAGAGGATCTGCTTCTATTCCTCAATAACAGCAGAGCCCCTACTCAGGCAGGAATAGCTAAACCAAAAATGCAAAATTGCTTTGTCAGGCTGGCCAGGATCTGAATGGCAAGATGTCTGAAACTCTGATGCAGTCTGAACCACTCTAGTAGCAACTGGGTGACAGGATCCAGATGTTGTCAATGAAGAAGAGAAAATAGCAGGAAGTCAAACCTGTGTGGCCTGTCAGGTGCAGTGAAAGAGGGAAGGAGGAAGGGAGAGAGAGAGATAGAGACCCTGACCCAGCTGGCCAGAGGGAACACCCACCAGAACAGGAAACAGGAATGCAGATCTGTGAAGACTCCATTAATGGCTTCCCCTCACTTAGCACAGAGATTTCAATTACCCTCATGGAGACCAGAGCCATCACAGCAGGAAGAAAGAGTTTCAAGCTAACCTCCTGTTGTTTCCCACCATATTTTACAAGGGAAGTGGTGCAAAGGCAAACCCAGATGAGAACTAACCTCAAAATAAGTGGAGTCAAATTTTGTTCTAAAATGAGCCTTAAAAGTAATTATTCCCAAACTTGTACATTTGAAGCTTTTAAGGGGTGTTTTTAAAACTTTAAAAGTCCAGCCGACAAATCAGACCAAGCGTGTCACCATCTCCAGAAGTGATTCGTGGCCATGAGAATTTTTCAAAGCCTCTGGTCATTGCCATGTGCAATACATTTGGAAACCATTGTCAGTGGTCAACATGCATAGCAGAGACATTTTAGAAACCAGTAGGTGAGGGTTTTACTCTAAAGAATAATAAATATGATCATTAAGAAATTGCAAGAGGTAGCTGGAGAGATGCTTCAATCAACAAAGTGCTTGCCTTGTAGGCCTGAGGACAGAAGCTCATGGCAGTCACCGCTAATCCTAGCACTTGGGGGACAGAGACAAAGAATGCCCCAGGCAAGCTGGCTAGCTAGACTAGCTGGAATAGTGACCTCCAGGGTTCAATGAGAGACCCTGTCTCAATAAAGAAAATGAAGAGGGATGAGGAAGACACCCTAAGCCAATTTTGGGCCTCCGTCTGCACATACAGACACATAAAGGTGTGCACACACATGTAAGCCAACACACAAGTGATGTGGGATTCTCCTCTGCATGCTGTGAATATGTTTTATTACCATTGGTTAATGAAGAAGCTGCTTTGACTTATGGCAGGGCAGAATATAGCTGGGCTGAAAGATATAGAGAGTAGGCAGAGTCAATGAGATGCCATGTAGCTGCCAAAGAAGAGAGATGCCAGAACCTTAACAGTAGGCCACAGCCTCGTGATGATACATGGATTAATGGAAATGGGTTAATTCAAGATGTAAGAGCTAGTTAGAAATACGCTTGGGTCATTGGCCAAACAGTGTTTTAATTAATATGGTTTCTATGTAATTATTTGAATCTAGGGGCCCAGGAAACTAAAATGCAGTATCCGTTTACACATGGGAAAACACATAAATACATGCATGCATACTACACACACACACACACAGGACAGAAGGAAATACAACATCATGCCTGTCCAAGGATGCTGCACACCTGTAGCATCAGTACTCAGGATGCTGAGGAATCAAGACCAGGATTTGAGACTAGAGCTGACTACATAGAAGAGTCACAGAGTAGGGGATGCAGTAAAGAAGGGAGGGAGAGGAGAATAAAAAAGCTAAAGGAATTAGGGGCTAGAAAGATGGCTCAGCAGTCAAGAGCTGAGCAGCTCACCACTACCTGTAACTCCAATTCCAGAGGATCTGACACCCTCACACAGACATAAATGCAGGCAAAATACCATAAAAAAGAAATAAAATTAAAACATTTATTTTTTTTAAAAAAGTAGAAAACAGGCTGGGAGATAGGCAGAGTACTTGCCTAACACGGTTCAACCAGCACTGCCTAAAACCCAGATTAGTGGCCCATGTTTGCATTTCCGAATTATGGCACCAGAGAACAGGAGGCAGGGGGATCAGCAGTTCAAGGTGATCCTTGACTACATACTGAGTCTGAGGCAGTCTGATCTGCATAGCAAGCTGCAAGTGAGACTATGGAGCAAGATCCCATCAATCAAAAACAAAGAACAAAATCCAGCAAAAAGCAGAACAGGACTTATGCCTTTTGTTTATTTTTTAATTCATTGATTTTTATGTGTGTTGATATTTTGCCTGCATATATATCTTTGTGATGGTGTCAGATCCCCTGGAATCGGAGTTACAGACAGTTGTGAGATGCTCTGCAGGTGCTGGGAATTGAACCTGGGTCCTCTGGAAGGGCAGCCGGGGCTCTTAACCACTGAGCCATCTTTCCATTTCAATTTCTTGTTTCTCTTATTTGTAATTTTTAAAACTATTCATCAATGTTCAAGAAAAGAGGATGAAGAAACAAACTTTATATTTTAGTAATAAGAGTCAAATTCTAGGAATTATTGAGCAAGTACTTTGAACTTGGTGTCTGGAAGCAGGCTAGACATCAAGGGAGCCTACTGTTTTGTTTTTGTGGATACAGCAATTTATATATATATACATATATATTTTGCTTAGTGGATTGTTCATATCCATGACCCAATTTTAACTTGAATGTCTGTGCAGGCAAAGAAAGTATTATTTTTTTATCCTGTTTCCACAGATGGGAAAATAGCTAGTCTCATGACTCGCTCAGCATTGCCGAGCGAAGCCAGTGGCAGGAACAAGAGCAGAATGTGGTGCTTTAGAAATCCCAGTTGTATGTTCTTCCTCCACACTGCATAGCCTGGATGCCCTCCCCTGCCCTCTCCCAAGAGCTCTGGTGGCGGGGGTGGGGGACGTCACCAGTGACAGCCAAAACAACACATGACACCTGCAAGCTGACCAAAAAAGTTCTGTTATTAGGGAGGAAAAAGAATCTAGAACAGATGCCAAGAATCACGCGAAGGTGGGAGCTGAGGGCTGCTTGCTCTGTCCTTGAGGATTCAGCATGAATACTGGATGACCTTGACTTAATATTTGCCTCCAAATTCCACTGCGGGGATGGGGAGACAAGGTCATTAAAATCACACGAAAAGATTTTTAGGTGAAGAGAAATGGGAGTCGGAGTTTTGTGCTTTGCTCGTAGTCTGAAGTCCCTTTTAAGCGGGTTGTGAGGGTGACAGAGTGGGTCTGTTGTCCTGGGTTCTACTTACTTGCAAAAAAAATTCCATGAAATGGCTTAACCATAGTAGATTAAAAGGACAAGTTATAAGCCCCGAGACAGGAGTGCAGTCCATTCCAAGCAAAGACTAAAGCTAGGCACTTATCAATTGTCGGGAACTTAGAGGGACCACAGCCCAGCGTAACCATACATGTGTATGAAACGTCAGAGTGAACTTCTTTCTCGGCATGCTAACCAAAGTGAATTTTAATAAAAAAGCTGGGCATGACAGCACACACTTTTAATCCTAACACTGAAGAGGCAGAGGCAGCCAGACCTCTGTGAGTTCCACGCCAGTCGGATCTACATACTGAATTCAAGAGCTAACAGTGAGACCAAATCCAGACATTTACAACTGCAAAATTCACATTTTAGCCATAGGAACAACACCCACCTTCTCCTACTTCTCAATCACGTGAGCTGGGTATACCTACTGTCCTTCTCAAATATAGACTCCACAATGCAACCTTGATCCAACCAGCTATGCTGAGGGGCAGAGCGAGCTGCTTCAAGTAGCTCCAGAGAACCACCTTTGGAGGAGGCAGTGAGACACCTATTGATAGGGATCATTTAAGCTAAGTGGATACCTCAAAACACATCTACTACTGCTCACGCCTGCTAGCAGGGCTATATTCAGAATGAAAAAAAAAATGGAAAGTAAGAAATGTTGGCAATGAAAAGGAGAAATGGAAACCCTCATGTCATGGAAATGGTGGTATAAACAGAGTTAATACAGCACAGTCACCATGCAAACCACTTTATGATCCTCAGCAAGTAAAACACAGACTCGCCACAAGCCCTGACAACTCTACTGCTGGGTGTATACCTAAAAGAGCTGGGAATGGTTATTTAAACAAAAACTTGTATATAAGCGTTGATGGCTACGTTATTCACCATAGACAAAAAAAAGTACAAACAACCTAAATGCCCATCAATGAACTAGTGGACAAACAAAGAGTGATAATAGCTATTTAGTGGGATATTATTTAATTATAAAAAGAAGTACTAGTGGATGCTAAGCGTAGATGAACCATAAAAACACCATGTTAAGTCAGAGAGATTAGACCCACACACACACCAAGGTCCCCACATTATACAGCTTCATTTTATGAAATATTGTAATGGGCAGATCCATAGAAGCAGAAAGCCAGAGGACGAGGGAACAGAGGAATTGAGGATGACAATGTGTCATTAGTGGGGTTGAAAGACTGGCTCAGCAGAAAGAGCGTGGACTGCTCTTTCAGAGAACCCGGGTTTGGGTCCCAGCATCCATGCCAGGAGGCTCACATCTGTCTGGAACTCCAGTACCAAGGGATTCAATACCTTTTTCTGGCTTCTGAATACGCCAGCATTCACATGACGCTCATACATACAGACAGATACACATACACACCAAATAAGTAAGTCTTGGCCAATAGAAATCTCTATAGGGAGCCTGACATAAGACAAGTTTAAGGCCAGCCTGGAGTACAAGATCCTGTTTCAAAATAACCAATCAGTCATCAATCAATCAATTAATCAGTTTCTGGACCCAGAAAGCAGTGATAGCTGCATAACATTTAAAACATAGCAACTGACTATGGACTGCACATCTTAAATTGGCTGAAATGATAAGTGTGGGTTTCATCATAATTTAAAGGGAAAATGGCAAAGAAGATGATTCCATGGGTAAAAGAGTTGGCTGTCAAAGATGATCACTTGATTCCATTCCTGGGGTCTTGGAAAGAGACAGACTCTTGTAAGTTGTCCTCTGACCTTGACATCACACACACACACTAAATAAAAATAAATAAATATGTGTACAAAAAAGATTATCTACATTTACTGCCCTAGAGTAGACTGGTTGGGGATCTGGGGTAACACCAACCTGTTTACTCAGCAAACATGAATGGAGGGTTTGTGTACCAAGCTGGGCAGCATCAAGCACGTGGAGAATTAAACGCCCACTTCCTGGCCTGAAAGAGCTAATAGATTAGTGGAATAGACACAAAATGCATGTTTTTTTTTAAATTTTTTTATTTGTATTTTTTTTTTTTTAGAACAAGTTCTACTATCTATAAGTTCCAGACTAGTTTTGAACTTATGATCTTCCTGCTTCAGCCTCGGCAGTATGGGGATTACAAGATTACAGGCATACACAATCGGGTCCAGAATAATAGGTGATTTCAATACCGGGTGTTAAGTGAGAAGATGCAGACACGCTCAGGGTGTTTGATCTGGAATACCCCTGGAGGATGAGGCAACACCTGAGCACATTCCTAAACCGTGAGTAGGAGTTTCCCTGCAAGGTGGAAGGAACACAAGAGTCCTCCAGACCGAGCAAAGCAATGCACAGACACCGTGTGGCTAAGCCAGCCTTCCTCAGAGAACAGAGCGTTCCACCGGAGTCCAGAAAAGAAGAAAATTCAAGAGAAGAAAAGTGGTCACTGGGGTCATAGCTTCAGCAAGAGCAAGTAAGACAGAGGTCGGAAGTGGCCGGAAGTGGCCATGGGCTGGACAATGAGAGCCACTCTCAGCTCTGCTTGGGTTTTTTTTGTTTGTTTGCGTTTGTTTTGTTTTGTTTTATGGTCATGCTGGGCCTTTAGAGCGGAGCAGGGCTAGGAACCGAAACACGGCTCTGGAGGGACAGGGTAGTCATGTACCCAAGAGAAAGACAGCAGAGATGAATGGAGATATCGAACAGAGAGAAGGGATCCGGCAGAGGTGCCAAAGCTGTAGAGCCCTCAGTGTGCCCTGGTACGTGAGAAGGCACCAGCTTCTCCCAGATCCAGCGCGGGGGTTACGAAACAGGAAGATACATTCCCTGCTGGACCAGAGAAGCCAGTGTTCCCACCTGCCCCCACCCCCATCCCCACCCCTCGTTTTCCCAGTGAGATTCAAGGGTAGGACATGCTCAGAAAAGCCGACGTGGGAAAGGGTGAACTTGCTGCCAGGGAGTCCGACAAAGCTGTCCAGGCTGCTCAGCAGCCCGCTGAGGTTGCAGATGACTGTAGGCGCGCCAATCTGCGTGGGCTGTGATCTTTCTCCAGCAGAGCTCCAGAGCCTGGGAGTCCAGATGTCAGGGTGGAGAGCTGGGGTATGGAAAGCTAGGGTGCAGCCGCGCAGGGGAGGGGCTGAGGCAGAGGGACCGAGTAGAGAGAGATGGTTTGGGAATTGGGGTGGGAGGCTGAGGGGCTGGTGAACCCTAGGCTAACAGGGAAGGAAGTGAAGTGTGTGGGGAGGAGGGAGGGCGTTGACAGCGTTGACAGCGCGTGGCAGGAGCCAGAGAGAAGCTGGGATTTGAGGAGGTGGAAAGCTGAGCACATTGGGAGTTGCGAGTGGGAGGGCTGGGAGGAGGAGGCCCTGATCACAGTGGGCTGGGGAACAATTGCAGGCAATATGTAATCAAGCACTAGCGAGGATGGTTTGAAACCTAAGTGGGCCTGGGGAGGAGGCTAGGAATGAGAGCAGAGCACGGATTGAGGGCAAATCCTGGGCAAGGCAGACAGCCAGTGAGGAATTCACGGTGATGACGTGACCAACGATGACTTGATGCCTAGAAATCCCTGGGTGTAGCTTCTTTGGCACTATGTATCCCCACAGCCCCTTCATCTAGTCTCAACCTTTCAAAGAGCCGCACAAACATTCCCACTGGTCAAGGCCCTGTTTTTGAGGGAGGCAGAGAAATCATCCTGGTGATCCTTGTGCAAAACACAATCTACAGCGTTTGTTTTTGACCAAATGAACTTGCTGAGATCAGAGAGGTTAAGCTAAGGGATAGTGTGGGGGGGGGGGGGGGGGAGGGGGGTGCACGTGCCCGCGCATGTGTGGGTTGGGGGGGGGGGCTCAGCCTGGTTTTCCTGGCCAACTTTCCTGCCTTCTTCCTGGTAAGCCAAACCTGTGCCTGCTTTTTGTTTTACTTCCTACACTCGGGGCTGCTGTTGAGAGGAATCATCACTTCTGGGGTTCTCCTGTCTAATGCTTATTCGCCCCCTCTCTTTAATCCCAGCACTTTGGCCCAGGTGAAGCAGACTCCCAAAGTAGGTCACTGCTCTCTCAGTGAAGTTTCCTTCCAGAGGTGAGACCTGCAGCTGTTGTCTCAGGGATGGGCATTTACCTGAAAGCCCCAGGCACATTCTTTCAGGATCTGCTTCTAAAAGTTGTTCCTTCAAGTCTGTGAGTTGCTGCATATCCTCCCAGAAGAACTCAGAGGAACCCTTTGTGATCTTGTAGGAGCTGAGCCTGGTACTTGATGTCAAAATAGCTGGAGATTCTGTACTGGGTAGGGGGGGTGGGAAACCAACAGCCCATCTGGGGACACAGAGGCAGTGCTCCCTTGTCTGTCATCGAATCTTACTAGCACTACAGAACTCATATAGCACCCCTAATCACTTGGCATCACACACACACACACACACACACACACACACACACACACAGACCTAGAAATGTAGCTTCATAGTAAAGCACTGGTCCACCATGTGTGGGGCCTTGGATTCAATCCTCAGTACTGGGGAGTATGTATGTATGTATGTACATGTGGTGATTTGGAAAAAAATGGCCCCCAAAGGGAGTGGCACTATTAGGAGGTGTGGCCTTGTTGGAGGAAGTGCATCACTGTGGGAGCAGGCTTTGAGGTCCATTTTTCAAGCCTCACTCTGTGTGACTGTCAGTTGACTTCTTGTTGCTTGCAAGATGTGTCCCTCTCAGCTCCAGCACCATGTCCGCCTGCACACTGCCATGCTCCCTGCCATGATGATAACGGACTACACCTCTAAATCTGAAAATGTAAGCAAACCACCTCAATTAAATGTTTTCCTTTATAAGAGTTGCTGCGGTCATGGTGTCTCTTCACAGCAACAGAAACCCTAACTAAGACAGTGTGTATGTACAGTGTGTGTGTGAGTATGTGTCAGGTGTCAGATCTCTGGAGCTATAGTTCCCAATGGTCGTGAGCCACCTGACGTGAGTGTGAGGAACTGAACTTGAGTCCTCTGTAAGAGTAGCAGAGAAGCTTCACCACTGTGCTGTCTTTCCAGTCCCACCCCCCATGTGCATACACAAAAAGCTTTAATTTAAAAAGTCAGTCACACGCAATGCCTAAGCGTATGAATATAAATGTTGCCAAGGTAATGTAACCCTAAAAGCAGTAGTTTATTTATATTTTTTGTTTGTTTGTTTTTTTGTTTGTTTGTTTGTATTTGTGTGTGTGTGTGTGTGTGTGTGTGTGTGTGTGTGTGTGTGTGTGTGTGAGGCTCCAGGTTCACAGGGAAGTGGCCTTAGCAAGGAAGGGTTTCGCTTTGTTTGTTTGGGTTAGAAGTAAGAACCTGGAGATTTGTTACACAGATTCCTGGGACCGTTTCTCAGAAATGTCTGACTTGCCTCAGTACTTACCGCCTTGCTTAGAGAGCTCCATTAGCTTTGCTATTTTTTGCCCTTGGAGGTGTTTGCTTCCTGGAAGAAGCACACTATAAGTTACAAAAACAGAAAACCAGGATATTTTTATAAGAAGCTCAGTTTAGTTTTTGGGGCCTGAGGCAAGCGTTGAAGGACAGGCTGTCCCAGCTGCAAACTCAACTGAGGGTGTCGGGGTCCCTAGACTGTACAGTACTTTAAGACCAGAGAGTCCCAATTCAGTGACCCCACGGTTGAAGGATAGGAGCTGAAGTGGCCGGAGAATGTCCAGAGACAGGTCACTGTCCCAGCCCTTACGCAGAATCACCCTATCCCCAGCCCTCCCAGGCCCAGAGACTTCCCTCTCCCTGGCCTCAGGTGCTCCTTGAAATTTCCCTGGCTCTTCTTGATCTTACCTTTCACCCCCATTCAATCAGATCTAAAAGAACAAATGTACATAAAGTCCCCAGTTGACCCATGAAGCCCCACTGGGTACCTCTCTACCTCCAAAATATTATGACACCAAATGCCATTTGCTCAGCATCTACTGTCTACCTTTTCTTGAACTAGGTTCTTTGCACAATTAAAGAGGGAGCTCAGGTTCAAATGAGTCAACTCATGTAAAGTACTTAGCACTGTATCTGGCACATAATACTCAATTGAAGCTGGATATGCTGACCCAAACCTTATTTTCTCAACATTCAAGAGGCTGAGGCAGGAAGGTTGAGAGTTCGAGACTAACCTGAACTACATAGCAAGTTCCAAACCAATCTAAGTTACATAATGAAAACCCAAGCATCAAACAAACAAACAATTTCTGTTAAGTTAACTGCTAGCTGGGGGAGGTGGGGCATGCCTGTATATACTCATGAGGCCCAGGCAACAGCATCGTTTGAACTCATTATTTAGAACTGGCATGGGCAACATAGTAACATACAGTGTCTTATAAAAAATGAAATAAAAGTAGGGTTTTTTTTTTTTTTTTTTTGATTTTCGAGACAGGGTTTCTCCGTAGCTTTTGGTTCCTGTCCTGGAACTAGCTCTTGTAGACCAGGCTGGCCTCGAACTCACAGAGATCCGCCTGCCTCTGCTTCCCGAGTGCTGGGATTAAAGGCGTGCGCCACCACCGCCTGGCTAGTTATTATTTTTAAAGATAATTATCTCCATAATATCCCAACAAGACAGATATTTCATCATTTTATACAGAAATTTTAAAAAGAAAGAAACAAACTGCCAGGCTTTGGTGGCGCACACCTTTAATCCTAGCACTCAGGAGGCAGAGGCAGGTGAATCTCTTGAGTTCCAGGCCAGCCAGGGCTACACAAAGAAGCTCTGTGACGGGGTGGGGAGGGGGGGTTGGGGTGCAGGAGAGGGGGTGTTTATAAACAAACACTTAAGTAATTCTTCATGCCAGGTGTGATGGTGCACACCTTTAGTCACAGCGCTTAGGTGGCAGAGAGACAGAGGCAGGTAGATCTCTGTGAGTTTGAGGGCAGCCTGGTCTACAGAGTGAGTTCCAGGATAGCCAGGACTATGTAGAGAGACAGTGTCTCAAAAAAGAAAAAATGCAATTCTTCAAACTCTCTCAGATACTAGAATCAGGCTAGGATTTTCATCTAGATATATCTGTCTTCAAAGAATAGCTTTTCTCATAGCAACATTTTTTTGTTGTTGTTTTGTTTTAATTTGGTTTGGTTTGGTTTTCCAAGACAGGGTTCACTCTTTAGCTCTGGCTATCCTGGAACTCATTTTGTAGACCAGGTTGGCCTCTAACTTACAGAAATCCACCTGCCTCTGTCTCTGTACTGGGGTTAAAGGCTTGGTGGCGCGACATTGATTTTCAAACACAAAACCTCTTTTTAATCTGACTTTAGCCTGAGACTTGAGCACACAGGAAAGTTGTCTTAACATTATCTGCGCCTCTCATGATGAGCATACCTTGAATTCCCCCAGCACTTGGAAGGCAGAGGCAGAAGGATCTCTGAGTTTGAAGCCAACTGTCAATAGGGGCAGGCAGGGCTACAACAGAGAAACTCCCAAAAACCAAAATCAGCAAAACAAAACCATTGTGTGTGTCTGTGTCTGTGTATGCACACACACACATGTGCATATACATGTGGAAGCCAGAAATTGGTGTCAATTTGACCAGACTGGTTCTCCGGCAAGCCCTAGGAATCCTTCTACTCCCAGGGACACACTCTACCATGCCTGACTTTTACTAGAAACTGTGCTGGCTAAACCAGCAGTTCTCAACCTATGGGGTCACAAGCCCCTTGGAGTCACATACCACATTATGATTCATAACAGTAGCAAAATTACAGTTATGAAACAGCAACGAGAATAATGTTATGGTTGGGGTCTCCACAACATGAGGAACTGTGTTAAAGTGTGGCAGCATTAGGAAGATTGAGAAGCACTGGTAAACCATCTTCTGGGCCTAAGTTCTTTGTTTTTGTAACTGGGGGTGGTGGTACACCCACCAGTCCCTACAGTTGTGGGGTATCCTGTTAGAGTCTATCCTGGGCTACACAGCAAGACTAAAAACATGTTTATTTTGAATAAGAATTCTTCAACATGAGCAGCCTTTCCGTCAGAGTTTTCTCCCTCATTACCTCCCAGAGCAATGGAGGTTGTTTCTCCTAGCTGCTACTTACAGCATCTTGTTGTCAGGGAAGTGGCAGCCTGTAAAGAGAAGAGAGTCCCTGGAGCCTGAAGATGTCAGAGGCAAACTCCTGCATAAGCCTCTTTGATTTATTCCTGTGCCCGAGAGTGAGCCCGGGAAAGAAACGACACTCAGTCTGTGTTCTTCCAGCCCATGACCCATGGCTGAGTGTCTGCTTAGTAATGGTGTTGCTCAGCCGTGTCCCACCCACCCCTTGCGTTTCCTCGCCCATCAGAGCCAGATACTCTGTGGTTCGTCACAGCCTTCAAGAGGAGTAGGCCATGCATTTCCTGGAAAGTGGGTGTTTGGCTTCCTCCAAGAATGATGGGAAACTTGGTAAGAAGTTAGTGCTAATGAGGTCACCTCTAATGACCCAGGCAAGACAATCCCAAAACAGTTCCCTGATCCCATGCCTGTGTACCTGTTCACCGGGTCTGCTGGCCTGCAAAGGCATAAACTGACTTATGGCTGGTGGCTAGAAAAATGGTCCAGACCCCAGTGCCAAAGCTAAGACTGATAGTCTGTTTATCCACTCCAATAGGTACAGAGGGATAACAACACACCCGGGCAATTCAGGGCTACTTGCCCACTTCCAGATGGGTAAAGGAGTCTAAATAACACAAGGAAGTCACTCCTGGGCTAATGCGAGGCTGTCTTTGTCATTTGCAGTGGGTGATTAACTAGAGAAGACCCTGTTTGGTTCTTTTGCCTCTTTAAGTCTCACAGGATACATGAACTTCATAGCGCTACCCCTGAATAGTCACGTTTTAAAGGCTTTCCTCTCCATGTGGAAGAATACTAGCCCACAAGGCTGGGTTGGGTTTTTGTTCCACTTTATCATCCATCGATATTATTTTTCTGCCAAATCTCATTTCTAGATCTAATGAAGTTCACAACTGGGCTACCAGTGAGGTGAAGGTTGGGTCTGTGGTCTCCAGTCTCAGGGTTTTCTGGATGAGGAGCTGGAAAAGCCTGCTATGCTGGAGTTGAGCAGGACCATATGTCTCTCTCTGTTTCCAGGGCTCTGATGGCATCAGGCTGCTGGCTGCAGTGCAACGCAGGTGCTGGGCACAGAGCCCAGGCTAGAGCAAGGCTGAGTGCAGCCTATGGGATAGATGGGGCGTTCAGTAAAATCTGGAATACAAGCCAGCCATGATAACGTGCATCCGTTATCCCAGCACTTAGGAAGTAGGAGCAGGAGGGTGGAGAGTTCAAGGTCAGTCTGGACCACATTGTGAGTTTAGGCCAGTATGTGCTATATAAGGAGACCCTATCTCAAATAAGCCAAAACCAAACAAGCTAACTCTGGGAATCTGTCAGCCAGTAGGGAGGGTAAGTCAGGAACGAGGTCTGTAGAGTGACGGGAAGGGAGGCTGTCTAGGAAGACAATGAATGGAAATCATGGAGCTGAAACAAACTTAGAAAATAGGCAAAAACTCCAGCCGATGAATATTTTCTCACGGTATCATTGCAAGATAGTAGGGAAAAGGTATTCTTTTTTTTCCCCCAGTGGGTTTCTCAGTATAGTCTTGGCTGTCCTGGAACTGGCTCTGTAGACCAGGCTGGTATCAAACTCACACATCTGTCTGTCTCTCCTGAGTTCTGGGATTAAAGGTGCGTGCCACCACCACCTGGCAGAAAGAGTACTCTTGTCAACAAACGGTGTAGGAGTGAGTGTTTAAACATATGCAACATGAACCTCAACCAGTCTTCATCCTAAACAGAACAATTAACTTGAAATTGATCTGTAAGCATTGAAACTCTGAAGAGAGCATAAGAGAAAAACCTTAGCCTCCTTGAATTTGGGGGAAAAAACTCTTGGTGTAATAATGTGACCATACTTCATGCTGTTGAGCTGTATACTTAAAAATGAATAAAACAGTAAAATTTATGTTATCTATATTTACCCCCTGCCCCCCACCCACACCAGAATATCTTTTATTCTGGTATTTGCCAAGAGGGAGAACATGAACCCCATCCGGTCAGCATATTGGGTGCTATTGAAACCACAAATCTTTCGGGTGTGCTGGTTTGTGATTGTAAGCATCAGGAGAAGTGGGCGGCAGGTTCTTTGCAAGTCTTAGGCCATTCTGGTCTGTATAGACACTTCCATGACAGCTAGGGCTTTGTAGAAAGACCCAGCCACCAAAACAAAAACAAAAAAGAAAAAAAAAAAAAAAAAAGAAAGCCTTGGTTCATCAAAGGATACAAAAATAAAAGAGACAAGAAAACTTAAACTTAGAAAGCTGACAAAGGCCAGGTGTGGTGGCACACACCTTTTTTGCTAGCACTGTGGAGGCAGAGGCAGTTGGGTCTCTGTGAGTTCGAGGCCATCCTGATCCACAAATAGAGTTCCAGGAAAAGTCAAGGCTGTTACACAGAGAAACCCATCTTGAAAAACAAAAACAAAGAAACAAAAAGTGAACGAATAACCATATGTATTTCATATTGCTATACAATGGGATATTATTCAGCAACAGAAAGGAATGAGCTATTGTTACATATTATGTTATCAAAACAGGGATGAATCTCAAAATAATTGTGCTGACTTAAAGAAAAGGCAAAAGAATGCATGCTGTCCATTTCCATATATAAAACTCTAAAATGCAAATTAATCTATAGTGTGAGAAAGCAGAAATTGCTTGCCTAGGATCAGGGTGAGGCAGAGAGTGAAGGGTGGCTTTCCAAGGACATAAGGAAGTTTGGGGGATGATGGACACTGTCTTAGTCAGGGTTTCTATTGCTGTGAAGACACCAGGACCATGGCAACTCTTATAAAGGAAAACATTTCATTTACAGTTTCAGAGGTTCAGTCCATTATCATCATGGCAGGGAGCATGGTGGTGTGCAGGCAGATGCGGTGCTGGGGCTGCTACATCTCATAGGCAACAGGAAGTTGACTAAGAGTCACGCTGAGGGAAACTTGAGCAAAAGAGACCTCAAAGCCCTCTCCCACAGTGACACACTTCCTCCAACAAGTCCATGCCTCCTAATAGAGCCACTCCCTTTGGGGGCCATTTTCTTTCAAACCACCACAGATACATAAATTATCTTTATTATAGAAATGGCTGCATGGGTGATTTATATGCCTGAACCCATTAAATTGTGTTCTTAAATATATGTAGTTCATTATATGCGCATTATGATTCAATAAAGCCTTTTCAAAAAAAGAAGAAAGAAAGCCCACTGTCTCCCATCCATGAACAACAGATCATGGCTAGATTTATTTATCATGTGTTTTATGTATATAAATGCTCTATTCGCATGTATGCCTGCATTACAGAAGAGGGGATCAGAGAAAAGGGGGTCAAATCCCATTATAGATGGTTGTGAGCCACAATGTGGTTGCTGGGAATTGAACTCAGGACCTCTGGAAGAGCAGCCATCTTAAATGCTAAGACATCCTTTCAGTCTCTGAGGTCATTTTTATTCAAACCACCATACCTACTTATGATTACTATTTAGTCGTGTTACCTGATTAAATCATGCAATCTCTCTAAGACTTGCTCTTTGCATTTGTTAGAGAAGAATAATAGTGTTAAGACAAAATATTTAATATTTGTAAGGTACTTAGAAGAGCTAAAGATTGGTACATGTTGGTCATCACAGCCACCATCACCACCGCCATAACCGTTGCCACGACAACTACCATCACTGGCATCAAAGCTGCCAACAGGAACCCCGGTCAGATGAATACAGAGTAGCGGTCAACACTGAGGTGAGCAGAGGCAAAGGGCCCGGTGAGAAGTTGAGAATTAAGTCTGGCCTGCTGTGTGTCACATATCAGTCAGCCTGCAGGAGGCCCAAGCAGAGCTATATTATATAGTAAGACCCTGTCTCGGAAGTAGAAAACAAGTGTTGGGGGTAGTGGAGGAAAGTGACTGACCGGAAGAGAACAGAGCTGGCTCCAGAAGCCACTGTGGGAGCAAGGAAGCCCACACTGAAAGTGTAGGCCTGGGGAATCCTAGTCTCTGGAGATGTTCCCATAGAAGTATAGATAAGAAAAAAAGCAGAGAGGGGATTGTTCACATCAAACTGATCCTCGGAAGAGCCAGGTGAAAGCCTCTGTCTCTGAGAAGGTGCTGCCGGGTGGGACAGGCCTCAGCTTGAAAGAACTTCAGCTAAGCACACCTATTCCTAGCAGCTCCCCTGGGCTGTTGGTTACACATTTGAGCTCTGCCCCTACCCAACCCCTTGCTCTTTGCCTGGGGCCTGATTGCTACAGACCTCACCTGGGATTTTCCTAGCCTTCTGGACCGATTCCCCAGTGGGAGCGATGATGGGTTTGAAAGGGTAGGAGAAAAGGGGAGGGCATTTCTTCTTCCTTTCCTCTTTTCTTTGGAATCTGGTCCTGGGTGTGGCTGCTGCGCTTCCAGTTTTCAGCCTCAGATCTAGTTAAAGTCTTCCCAGTCCTTGACCTGTTACAGGAAGGTGAGGGTTCCCTGCTGTTCTAGTCCTCAGAGCTGTGGTTGGCTCCCTTAACCCTGCCCTTGCCCTGTGAGAGTCACAGTCTTGATCATACTCTGCCCTGGGACCTGCCTGATAGGTCCATACAGCAACTGGTCAGTCACTCCAGCAGGGCCAGGCAGCCTCAAGGTCAGTCTCCAGCTCTGCTTCCTCTCATTTTTGGTCACGATGCTGGACATGACCACACAGTCCACTGCTGCCGTTGTCCCAAGTGATGCCAGAGTCGAGGGCCCTCAGAAACATGGCTTCCTAATCTCTCCCCACAGCACCCCTGAGCCCTTCCTCCACTTAGGTAAACACTGTGCACTCACACTGACAAGAACGAAGCAGGTCCCTCCTGCCTGACACAGGCCAGGGAAGGCAAAGGGCATTCTGCCAACCCAGAACATCAGCTGTCCCCGGCAAAGGTCAGGCTGCCCGTAATAAGGATGTGCTCACAGCCAAGAAAGGTAAACCCAAACCAAAAATGCAGAGCAGCATGTCACTCAACACTGACCGCAGAGTCCTTGGACAGCACTGTTGGTGGGGCGGTATGTCATTGAAATGACTTCAGGTCGGAACTCAGGAGGTCTCCCTGGGGGGTTTACGGCAGACTCTGCCTGTGTGGGCTCTCGGAGGGCTGAAGGGCAAGGGGAAATTAGACAGGTGCTCCTGGGAAGACTCTAGGCTCAGACCAGGTTGGCAGGTTTGTGTTCCCTAAGTGTTGTGAGAACTCAGTTATTCCTGCAGGGTAGCTATGAACTGACCAACAGCGTGGTAAGGAGTCCTGAATTTGAATTCTGCCGCTGACATCTAATTGTTACCTAATGTTGGCAAATAAGCAACTGAGTCTCTGGGTCTCAGTTTTGCCACCAGTGAAATGGGGATAAAAAGAATAACAAAGCTGGATATGGTGGTATGCCGGCAAAGATTGAGGAGAGATGATCTGGGTGCTCCAGACCTGGCTGGGCTACCTAATGAGACACTGTCTCAGAAAGAAAACAGCAGTTCTGCTAGTTTGTATCTGACATTTAAGAGCCATATGTAGGGGGCTGGAGAGATGGCTCAGTGGTTAAGAGCACTGGCTGCTCTTCCAGAGGTCCTGAGTTCGATTCCCAGCAACCACATGGTGGCTGACAATCATCTGTAATGAGATCTGGCACCCTCCTCTGGCGTGCAGGCATACATGGAGGCAGAATGTTGTATACTTAATAAATAAATAAATCTTAAATTAAAAAAAAAAAGAGCCATATGTAAAAAACGTAGCCATTACCGGAAGTGGTGTCACTACACCCATCTCTACCCATCTAGCCACTCTTACCCGCCGTCAGCCCAGGGAAAGTTCTAAGAGATGATGACTCCACAGCCACCCCTGGGAGGAGGGCATCACACTCTCACAAACTGCACACCAGCTCGCGGAACCCAGCAGAGTCCAGAGGTGGAAACAATAACTCAGGTGCTGGCACCAAGTGAACTGTGCCACTGGCCCACAGAACAGAGCAGGCTGGCACCAAGTGAACTGTGCCACTGGCCCACAGAACAGAGCAGGCAGCCCGCAGACCTCAGGCAGTGACTCGGGTTCCCTTTAGCCAAAGATGACAGAGCTAGGCGCGACTGTTTAGAAGGTACTTAATCTTTAGAGAATGCAAGATAGCTAGCTCCCTCTTTTTAAGGCCACTAAGCCTCTGTGACTGCCTCGGCCGACAGGGTTCGACAGAAGTGGAACCACGTGACAAAATGCCCCTCCCTTCTCCCTTGTTTGCTTGAGTTAGCTGCTCCTAAGAACTAAGCTGCAAGCATGGAAAAGCTCACATGGAAAGGCTTCATTGTAGATGCTTTGGGCAACACCAAGGCGTAGATGAGGAAGTCTCCTAGCTAGTTCCAGCTTTATCCTTGGGCATTTCCGATGGACGTTGCTCAAGGGATCCCAAACAAAAAGCGTCTACTCAGCCCAGCAGTGGTGGCACACACCTTTGATCCTAGCACTTGGGAGGCAGAGGCAGGCAGATCTCAGTGAGTTCGAGGCTAGCCTGGTCTACAAAGAAAGTTCCAGGCAGCCAGGACTGTTATACAGACAAACTCTGTCTTGGGGGGGGGCGGGGGGAAGCATCTAAACTAGTCACTAAATTGTAAATAGCCACCAGAGAGGCACAGTAATTTTACTATTGTTTGATTGTCTTTGTCCCTTACCGAAATTGAAGTTTTGGGTTGGGGGTGTGGCTATGGTGGTTGCAAAGCCTTAGCATTTGCAAAGCCTTGGTTAGATCCAACACCACATAAAAGTGCACTTGGCAGCACACACCTGTAATCATAGCACACGAAAGGCAGAAACAAATGTATCAGAAATTTAAGGTTATTCTTGACTATATACCAAGTTTGAGGCCAGTCTAGGACAAATTAAAAAAAAATTTAAGCCAGGTATGGTGGAGCACACTTTTAATCCCAGCACTTAGAAGGCAGAGGCAGGAAGTTTGAGGCCAGCCTGGTCTACAAATTCCAGAACATCCGGACTATATAGAGAGACACTACCTCAAAAGAAAAAGAAAAAAAATTAAGCCAACATACAATCTAAAAGATAGCAGGACTGTTTCATAGTATATATAACTATCTTTATGATTTAACAGTGAGCAAGTTCCTGATAAAATTTATTAAGTTGGAAACTGGGAAAATGGCTCAATGGTTAAGAGCATTTGAGCGCAAATTCTCAGAACCCCCTGACAGTAAGATCCTATTGCTGAAGACACAATATGCTTGAGTCCTAGGACATAGTGAGATCAAGTTAGTGCTTACCTGGAAGCTTCACCCATACTGGCCAGCTTTCATAGTGATGGACCATGTTTTGCACACCGTGGAGAAAAGTAATGATCCATCTTACCCAGTTCTAAACCCTGTGAGCTACCTAATAAGAGCTAGTCTGACAAGACATGACCATTGGTTCAGTAGTGGCCATGCACCATTGCAGTAACAAACAACATTTTTTTTTATTAGATTTGAGGCCCACTCCTAAAGCTGAAACCCAAACCTAGCACTACTATTTAACCAAGAACCTATGATTATATATATCATAGATCCTAGCAGAGAATCTAATCTTATTATTCTAGTAATTGGACATAGTATTAAATGGATTCCAAATAAAACACAATATATTAATGCATTTCTCTCTCCACCCCCAACAGTGAAGTTTATGCCTACAGTGTGTATTAATTAACAAGAACACCAAGAATTTGACAAAATGAGAGAAGAAGGGATTAAACAATGCTCAGTTCTGAATAGGACCTCTCTATCATATACTCTCCTCCAAACCATCAGGTATCTTGGCTGGAGAGTAGGTTGAATGACTGTGAGACCTAAAGCTGGTGGATGACTAGAAAGAATTTCCTGCACAAAGCTGGGCAGTTCCATGTATAAACTCATAATGATTGTAACAGCATGCACAAGGCCTGTGCAAGATCAAGCTAGTCTAAAATCATCATGGAGGGGAGATAGGCACAAAATATAACTTCTAGTTGAGGAGCTATTGGCAATTAATAACTGTTGGGAAAAGAAACAGAGAAGGAGAGCCCATTGTCTTTAAGAGTGTAGTCCTTGGTAAGTCAACTACACTCATAATGAGTAAAGACAGCCATCCATGGATGTCTGAGCAACACAAATTATACTTGAGTGTGTTTAAGAAAAATAGAAGATGATGCAAAGTTTCATGGCTAGGGAAGGAGGGGTATGTATGAGAGGAGATGGAGGAGAGGGTAATGATCTAAACACACAGTAAGAAATTCTCAAAAGCTAATGAGATAGATAGATAGATAGATAGATAGATAGATAGATAGATAGATAGATAGGTAGAGGAGAGGGGGGAAGGAGGGGGGAGGGAGAGAAAGATTTAGAAAGAGAGACAGAGAAGCAGAAAGATTCATTAGAGTTTTCATCTTGCTACCCAGTGCTGGGAAAAAGAAGACAAGCAGATTCTGGGGTTTTTCTCCATGTCTGTTGGTCTGTTCTAATTGGTCCATCCTGGTCTAGTGAGAAACTATTTCAAAATACAAGACATGCAGCATCACAAGAACTAATACTGGATGTTGTCCTTTCCAGTTCTCACAGGCATAAACACACACGGAAGTCCCTACCCAATGCGCTCATACACAACACAAAATGAAGCTGAGTGTTTTCAAAGACAAATTACCTAGAATGAGCCAGCAAGGGAATCTACAGCTTGCCAGCAAAGAGAAGCATGTCCTTAACTCAGAGAACCAAGACAGAAATAAAATAATCCAGGGAAAAAGTAACAAAGTAAGTAGTTGGGAACAAGCTTGGACAAAGCCAAAGAAGGGATTCCTCACCCCATTCAAAGACATGATATAGAAGGAGCGCCCCCATTTCTTCATAAAGCCTCTGGTGGGACAGTTTTGTTTATAGACAGGGCTCTTCTTACCAATGAGCACTTGCAACAATGATTGCAGGTTCCATTTCAGTCCACTCAGATCTGCTTCTTTTAGATCATTTAGCATGGTTCATCTTGCCCAATTTACTGCTGTCCCATTCAGTTAGTCCTTCAAGGAAAGTAGGGTCTTCCAGCTGCCTGTAAGTGAGCCTGCTCTTGGGAACAGATATGGCAAAATTGTCCAAAGTTCTAGAAACAGGAAGTCTAAAGTGAACTAGGAAGTAAAGAAAAGACCGTCTTTCTGGTTGTAGCTAAAAATTCCTAGATTCACAGACACAGTAAGTTCATCACTTGCTTGATGTTCTGGGATAACAATGTAAACTCAACCAACATAACTTGAAACACAATCTAAACATATGTTCATTCAAAGTGGATATGCCTCTTCTGAATCATATGACTGTATGATTTCTAATCTATTTTATTTTTACTTTCTAATCTATTTTATTCACGCCGTTCATTGATAGAAAATCTAGAGGATTAAAAGGAAGGGAAATGTACTGTGACTATCATCCTTCTCTCCCAAGGGACCGCCCTAGGGTAGCCTCCCATTACCAGCATACCATTTCCTGATGCCCTGAGTAGAAGTAAGCCATGTGTCTTATTTCTACCTAGTCTCAGGAAACACATTAGCAGTCGCTTGGCTCACCCCAAATCCTGTTGGAAATCCCCAGGTATGCCTTCTGCAAAACTAAAAATAAAAAGAGGAAACCAAGGTGGTTTTATTTCATGATAAATAACAAGTCATTATTTTGCTTTGTTGTCACAGGTAATGGCAAACTCTACCTCTGATTGTGCATAGGGCTAAGCTTCTCCCAAATCTATCTATGAACAGAGTTGTTTCTATTTTCTTCCAAGCATCTCCTTCCAAGTGTCTCTAATGTTCCACAGTCTTACTATGAAGCTATCAGGTTTTTATCCAGTAGCAACAGTCTTATAAACACAGATTATAGTCTTTTGCCAGGGTGCTCTTATTCATGTTCTTTTCCTATATGGCTTGTGGGTTTTAAATTTTAATATACATCAGTAGAGTGATGAGATCTCAGTGGGTGTTAATTGTATTTTTATGCAAAGCGTAGAGTCCTCTCATTTTGTAGTACTGGGGAATGAATCTAGGACTTGCTGTATATTTGGCAAGCTCCCCAACACTGAGATATATCCAGGTTTAATTTGTTTTATTAATTTTGAGACAATGTATTATCAAGTTTCCCAGGATGCAGTGAACTTGTGTTTCTCCTGCCTGTCTCACAAGTACCTAAGAATCACAGGCTCGGATTACCAGGCCCAGCTTCTCTGTGTTTTTAAGGTAATAGAATTTTGAGAATATTGTGTAAAATAATCTCAGTCCTCATCTTATTCCATCAAGCTTGGAGAAGCAGTTTGTTTCAAGCCTGGCCAATTAGAATCTTCCACACAAACCACTTTTACTAGTTCAAGAACATGTGATTGAGGGCAGTCCCACTAATGTGAATCTTATTAGTTTTGTTGAGAATTCATGAAATAAACACTATACTGAAATTGATTAAAGCATGAGATAGTACACACAGAGGGGCTAGAACCCATCTGCCTGTAGAAGAACAATCTCTGAGAAAACGGTGCCAACAGTTGGGAAGAAAACAGGTAACCATGGGAGACTGAATCCTGCTGCTTTTGTTTCAGACTTCAGCTCCCGCCATGCCTAGAGCCAAACTTCCTTAGATCTTTTACAACCCAAACTGGTACATCCTTTCTTGACTTAATGTTTTGAATTATATAATTTCAGCCACCTAAGACATTCTTTCACTTGCCACCAATTTCATTCTGTTTGAAAATCTTCCATTCAGTGCCAAGACATCATTCCATCCAGTCTTTATCAGTAATGTTCTCACTTTGTCACTTAGAAGTTTGCCTGGAAACCAGGTGATAGAAATGAGAATGGCTTACACCCTAAGGGATGCAGTGTTATTTGAACTTTAGCTTCCAACAAGTACAGAGAGTTGGCTCCCAATCAAAGCACAATGAAGATCATTTCCAATGTGAATAATAATCTCTGGGACAACTCCATTCCTCTTCACTCTGGAGACAGACAAAGAGTCTCTTCTCATTTGCCCTGATAGGTTAGCCAAAACACAAGAGAAAAAATGACTATGTGGTTGAGACTGCTACAGAAAAGAATTCCAATCAATGAGTAGAATAATAAATTAATATTTTCTGGATCTTTACAAATCACTCTTTGAGTGTTTATTAAGTGTTGGAGTTAAGTTTGATTATAATGTGCAAAGAATTTTCATGTGGCAAAAGTGAGTTTAGGGTAGCCAAGGAGCAAATGGAAGTCACACAGAGCTGTTCTTGGCTTTCCAATGGGTGTGGAAAGAATAGACAAGACCAAAAACACAACTAGAACTCTGGCTCAGTTCCTAAATATTAGCATAGAGGGGTGTGTATGCAGTATAGAGAGGTGTCATCAAGTAACAAAAAATTATAATAATAAATATATAAAACAAACTTGGGAAAAGAAAGTAGGAAGGAAAAGAAGGTCATTTCACTGTAGTCCTCTCCAGAGTTAAGGCTGGCTGAGGACCAACGATCCTCTATGAATGCTTCAATTTCTTGGATTTGATCCATTTATTCAGAGCAGATGTGAAACGTTTACTATGATTAGGAAATATTTTACATGTGAGAATGTGGATGCTACAGTACTCAGCACAGCCAAGAAGATTTAATAAATGGGGAGACTTTACATCTTTAGGGAGGAGCAACATACTTTCGAAAAGTGTTGGTTAAAATAAACACAGAAATCCCAAAGAAAGACCAAGCTCTGATGATGTGCAGCCCTGATCATTTTATTACTGTGGAAAAAATGTACTCAGAAAGCACAGCCCACGTCATCCTTTTGTTAATGTTCTCATTCTCCCATTTAAATGACACAGAAGCTCTCCCCCTTCACCATTTCACTCTTCTTCTGAGTCAAAAGGAGACCAACAGGATGCGCATTTGTTAGCTGTAGAAGACAGAGAAGTGGCTTTAAGCCACAGAGAAATGGAAAAGTCTTTTATTTTACAAATGAAATCGAGTGCAAATTGGTTGTATTTTGTTTACTATAACTAGCTAGAACAAATGGCAACTTACTTTTCTCTGGTTCTCCATGATAGCCAGCTGTCTGACCCTCAACAACTTTTTTTCTGATCACCATTTACTTGTGAAAAAAAAAATGGAGGACTACTGTAATAGCATTTATGAGAGGTTCACTACAGATATTACCTCTGTTAAATGTTAGGAAATTATCAAAGCAAAGACAGGAATTCAATCAGTAATCAAGAACACTCGAGGACATACTCAGAATAATTTTTTTCCTTGTTGCATCCATTTCCCTGAAAATTTCATGAAGTTATTTTTTTTAAACATTTGAGCAGTACTCCAACATGCAAACGTGGCATGTTTTCTTTATCCATTCTTTATTTGAGGGACAACTAGGATGTTTCTAGTTTCTGGCTATTATGAATAAAACCACAATGAACATAGTTGAGCAAGTGTCCTTGTGGTAGAATGAAGCAGAGTCAGAGAGGATGGAGGATACCAGGAAATCATCTAAGCAGAGCACACATGGGCTCAAAGAGACTGAAGCACAAGCAAGGAGCCTGCCTGGGTCTACAACAGGTCCTCTGCATAGTATGTTACAGCTATTAGCTTGGTATTTTGTGGAATCCCTAACAGTGGGAGCAGGCTTCTCTTTGATTCTTTTGCCTGCTTTTGGGACTCTTTCCCTCCCATTGGGTTTCCTTGTCCAGACTTCATATGAGGGCTTTTGCTTTGATTTATTTTATCTTATTTTGTCCTATTTGACTGTCATTTTGGAGGCCTGCTCTTTTCTGAAGAAAAAAAGGGAGAAGTTAATTTGGGGGAGAGGGAAATTTGGGGAGTTGCTTGGGAAGAGTGGAGGGAGGGAAAAATGTGGTTGGGATGTATTGTATGAGAGAAGAATCTATTTTCAAATTAAAAAATTAAAAAGAAATAAACACAAATTGCATTAAAATTTAAAGCCATAAAAGATAAAAGAAAACTAAGAGCATTTTAAATTTAGAAGAAATACTGGGTTGAAAATAAAGATAGTAAACCTTTTAACTTTTAACTTTGCTTCAACAAATATTGCTTGCCTACTTTCTTAGATGCCAACTGTTCTTGTTCTAAGTTAAGTTCAAAAGTAAGAAGGGGAGATAATAAACTTTCCTTCAAAAAGCTTGTCACTTTGAATGATTGGCTGTGGGAGGTCCTTTCTGTTTATGTGTTACTTTTATCGTATTTTACCATGAATAAAGAACTGCTTTAGCCTATGGCAAGGGCAGAACAAAACTAGGCAGGAAAAGTAGACTGTACGCTGGGAGAAAGAGGGCAAAATCAGAGAGAAGCCATGGATCTGCCGGAGACAGATGCTGTGAACTTTACCTGGTAAGCAACAGCCACATGGCAATATACAGATTAATAGAAATGGGTTAAATTAGTATACATGTTAGCCAATAAGAAGCTAGAGCTAACGGGCTATGCAGTGATTTAATTAATACAGTTCCTGTGTGGTCATTTTGGAGGTCTGGGCAGCCAGGAACTAACTAGTGGCCTTCCTCCTACAAACCCAACATGGTTGACTAAATTCCTGAGAGGGCTTGGGAAGGAATTCTAGACACAAAAATACAGAGTTTAACACAGCTTCTTGCTGTTTGCTGGTAGTATGCTGCAGCTCCTTTAAGAGAGGTCTTCCTGACACAGTGTTGAAATACAGGCTTTCTGGGCCATGCTGCCAGAGCTACCTCTGACTCTTTCAGTAGACCTAGTATTTGGATGGGGTTTGTGAGAAGTGTACTGTGCCTTGCTTGATGGCAACTTGGACTGGCTGTGTGCCTAGAGATGGGGCAGTGTGCATGGCTCTTAGAAGGGAAGCAAGAGCAGCTCTGCCATGTTGGAATAGGCAAGGCAAGCAGGAAGTACCACATATACCCTAGTAATGGTGCAGCTTAATTTTTAAGAAGGACTTGATATTTTAAGAAGTGCTCCTGGACAGTAAAGAATTACAGATACATACACAATAGGAAAGCAGTGGCAAAGAGTGAACGAGGATGAACATGGACTTTGGGAAGCAAATGTCCATGAAGTACCATGATGATCAGTGATGCTGAACAATGTATGGTCATTCAACGTCATCCTACAAGCAGCAGAGTATATTCACGGTTACAATCACCTGAGAAAAATGGGCATATTTGCATTTTTTTCAAGGAGGCAGTGGCAGAAATAATATTTTATTAGATAGTATTAAAATTAGAAAAGGTCACAGTAACTGGGAAATTATTGCCTTCCCAAAGTAAAGAAAATAGAAAGCATGTGAAATTCTCTGAGGCAGAATTGATGACCAATTAGATGTGGACTATGAGCAGAAGGAAGAGTCCTGGCTGGCACCATGTACACAAGCTTGAATCATCAGGTAGATGACAGCGCCATTAGTCATAGAAGGACTAGGGGACCCAGAGGAGAAAGAGACAGATGAAAGTGAGAAATGAAGTTACATTCTCTTTGGGGCATAATTACCTTTAATTACATTGACCATTTAAATTAAAGTGTTTGAAAATATGGTTTAAAATATGGGTATCTAAGCTTATGGAAAATCGAATATAAACATGAACTAAAGTCAACCCTAAAGGAACAGGTAGGAAAAATAATAACGACTAGAAAGAAGAAATGCCCACAGAGATATCATTAGTGATTTTAATCTATTGGTGATATTATAGAGCTTCTCAAAGGAAACAGACAAAATTGCATGTTAATGGAAGTGGTTTATAATGTCCAGGCAGCATTTTGGCCCTGGAAAGAAACTGCTATCTAACTTCTGCCTCTGGAATGCACACAATATTTCCTACCTCAGGAGATTTTCCTGAAGTGTTTGTTTAAAATAATCATAATGATTTTTTAAATAAGAAAAGGCATTAACATTTTAAGTGTTGGCTCTATAAAATTAGCCTTAAAAGTAGAACTACATGCTGGGTGTGATGGTGTACACTGCTTTTTTTTTAAATTTTTCAAATTTTTATGTGCAATTTTAATACAATTATATTGTTTCTCCCTCCCCTTATATCACTCCTTCCTCTCTTTCAAATTTACACACTTGTGAGTGTGTATCTTTTGTATATAAATATGTATGTATATATATGAGATAATAATAATCAGTTGTGAAAACATACATACAAACAACGTTATTCATATATGATATTAGATAACTAATTGGTGTGCTTTTCCTGGAAAAGACGATTTCGCTCACTCTCAAAATAAAGACTACTTCTCTCACTCAAAATTCCCTAGTTGCTAATAGTTCTTTGTGTATGGTCGAGACCTCTTATGCTTCCCCCTGTCCGCATTAGCGTATCTATTGCTCTTGTACTTTTTCAGCTCATGCTTAGGCAGCTGTATAGGTGAAATAGCTGTGCATGCAGCTTCTGTTGCTACTAGAGAAAACAATCTCACAACAAGCTCCCTGATCTCTGGCTCTTATCATCTTTTTTTTTTTTTTTTTTTTTTTTTTTGTATAGTCTTTACCTGTTGCAAAGTAAAGTTTCTTGACAAAGAGTAAAGGTTATACATACGGGTGGATAAATGCTTAGATTGCTGTTAAGGATTATGCTGTTATAGAAAGTCGTGTTGTAGGTTCTCCACCAATATCCATGACTTCAGAGTAGTAGGCTGAGCTTTCAATGACAGGCATGGTTTTCCTCTTATTGATCAGGTTTTATTCTCAATTAGAGAGCTGTTGGTTGCTGCCAAGGTATAAGTGCCACTGATGCATCCTTAGAGTTATTGTGCCATTCTGGTTATTGTTGTAGTTCATGGGTATTATAGTTGGATAGGACACTTGGTTATCTCCCTCCTTTGGAAGCTTCTGTGGTGCCTTCTGGTGCCATAGATGCTGGACCTCAGGGAAGAGGAATCACCCTCATTCCAGTTCACAGGGCTCTGGATACTGTGTCTGAGTGCAAGGAGTCTTCAACAATAGGGACTTACTTTCCACCTTGCAGAGGAAACCAAAGGCAATAGCAGTGGTCTATAGATTTGAGAAGTATATTGGGCAACCATGACCAAAAACTCAATAGAGCTTCTCAAGCCTTTTACTGGGAGGGGAGGGTTATTAGGTGGAAGGTATTTTTTAAACTATATTTATATATTTAGGCACAAAATTACATGTATCTATATAGAATTGAGTGACTTATAAATTTTTAGATAAGTATTTAATAATGTGATTCCATGTGACTTTGAACATTCTTACTGTTATAGTACCTTCATCCAACAATGCCTTATTTATTTATTTATTAAAGATTTCTGTCTCTTCCCCGCCACCGCCTCCCCTTTCCCTCCCGCTCCCCCAATCAAGTCCCCCTTCCTTGTCAGCTCAAAGAGCAATCAGGGTTCCCTGCCCTGTGGGAAGTCCAAGGACCATCCACCTCCATCCAGGTCTAGTAAGGTGAGCATCCAAACTGCCTAGGTTCCCACAAAGCCAGTACGTGCAGTAGGATCAAAAACCCATTGCCATTGTTCTTGAGGTCTCAGTAGTCCTCATTGTCCTCTATGTTCAGCGAGTCCGGTTTTATCCCAGGCTTTTTCAGACCCAGGCCAGCTGGCCTTGGTGAGTTCCCAATAGAACATCCCCATTGTCTCAGTGTGTGGGTGCACCCCTCGTAGTCCTGAGTTCCTTGCTCGTGCTCTCTCTTCTTCTGCTCCTGATTTGGACCTTGAGATTTCAGTCCGGTGCTCCAATGTGGGTCTCTGTCTCTGTCTCCTTTCATTGCCTGATGAAGGTTAATATTCAGGAGGATGCCTATATGTTTTTCTTTGGGTTCTCCTTCTTATTTAGCTTCTCTAAGAACCCGAATTATAGGCTCAATGTCCTTTA
>NW_026067934.1:6545763-6657478 GCF_014885135.2 Alexandromys fortis | reverse complement strand
CAAACCTAGCACTACTATTTAACCAAGAACCTATGATTATATATATCATAGATCCTAGCAGAGAATCTAATCTTATTATTCTAGTAATTGGACATAGTATTAAATGGATTCCAAATAAAACGTTTTTAAACACACACACACAAAAAAAAATTCTCAGAACCGATGTAAAATTCAGGCTTCTCTGTAAATACCCATCATCTAGCATTGAGGGACAGGGACAGACAGATCACAGGAGCTCATTGGCCAGTCAGTGTAGCAAGTTTTTCTCTGTCCCAGCAGTCAGCTCTCAAATAACCATGGAAACTTATTATTAATTGTGAAAGGTAGGCCAATAGCTTAGGCTTGCTTCTAACTATCTCCTATAACTTAAATGAACCTATTTCTATTAATTTATGTGCAGGATGAGGTTCATGGCTGTTACCTCATCTCCTACAAGTCATGCTTCCTCTGCATCTCCTCAAAACTCTGCCCTTTTTTTAAAAGGGCATTTTATTTATTATGTATACAACATTCTTTCCATGTACACCTGCATACCAGAAGGGGACACCAGATCTCATTACAGATGGCTGTGAGCCACCATGTGGTTGCTGGGAATTGAACTCAGGCCCTCTGGAAGAGCAGTCAGTGCTCTTAACTGCTGAGCCATCTCACCAGCCACTGCCCCTTTTCTTCCCAGCATTCTCTCTGCCCCGAAATCCTGCCTAGCTATTGGCTGTTTAGCTTTTTATTAAACCAGTCACAGTGACATATCTTCACACAGTGTAAAGGAACATTCCACAACATTTCCCCCTTTTTTCTAAATAAAAAGGAAAGGCTTTCACTCTAACATATTAAAACTATAAACATAAGATTATCAGGTAAGAATTACATTTATAGTGCCCAGTCCATCTACATTTGACATATTTGGAGAAAATACTCCATGATTTATTCTATCTTGGTGAGTCCAAAGCTCTGTACCTAATTTACCTTCTATTATAACTAAGGGAAACTGTAACTATAGCTTCTCATCTGCAGCTCCATCAGAGACCCCAGAAGGATACATTACCTTAGTAAACAGGAAGTACAGTGTAAGCCACTTCCAAACCTATAGAAATGACAGGCATTTGCCTGCCTGGACAGTCACCCAAGGCTCCCCTGCAACATTGGGGCATCTAATCTTCACCCTACAGGCCTAGACTATCTGGAAGACTTGTCAGTGAAGCAGGAATTTTGAAGGACTGTTCTGCCTAGTCTTGGCAAAGTTCAGCAATTTCCTGTGTGTCCTGTAGAATGAATGGATGGCAGACTTTTCTATGAAGCAGGAATTTTGAAGGGCCATGGCCCTGTTCCTATCCCTCTGCCATGGGAAGGAAGAGCTGGTGGGCTGACCAAATCAACTGCTACCCAGGTCCAGATCCAGGGCTTTGAGTTGGCACCCCAACATCTTCCCCATCTAAGAGCTGCTGGAGTGGGTGAAGGGACCAGTCCTTAGGAGCCATAGCCACATCTCCACAGCTCAAGGCAACATCAGAGTATCTGAGAGTCTCTATGAGGTTCCAGTATTGATGGTGGAGCAGAAACCAGAGGCCTTGAACTAGACTAATAACTCACTGCAATGAACATTTGCAAAAGGGTTTACCATGTGACACACCGCAGCTCCCAAGGCCACTAAAATAAAGATGTGATGGAGAGTCAGGAAAGCCGGAGGATGAAAGTGGTACATGCGGAGAAGTCTGTGGTTAGAGAGAAGCAGGCGTTGCCCAGAGGAGTCAGCGACATGGTTTTTCATTTCATTTGTTGTTTGTTTGTTTGACTAGTTGGGTTTTTTCTTCTTTTCTTTTCTAATATTTATTTTTATTTTTTATCTTCTTTGGAGGAGGAGGTACAAGGGTGGAGCGTAGATATGTCAAGACTGGGAAATGAGTGTAGGATTGAGATGATATGACTCTCCCAAAGATTCAATTTAAAAATATGTTTAAAAAAATAACTCTAAATCAGTATACTCTAGTACAACAGTTCTCAACCTCTGGGTCAAACCCTTTGGGGGTCAAACAACCCTTTCTCAGGGGTTGCCTAAGACCATTAAAAAACACAGATATTTACATTACAATTCATAACAGTAACAAAATTACAATTTTGAAGTAGTGCAAAATAAATTTATGGTTGGGGTCACCACCCTTGAAGAATTGAATTAAAGGGTCGCAGCATTAGGAAGGTTGAGAACCACTGCTCAAGAGTGCTGGCATCCAGACGAATCCAAATTAGGGATCCTCTGCTAAGCTGATGCCCTCGCCACGCTGGGCATCAAATCCAGGGTCTCATGCACACTAGGCAAATGCTCTGATACTGAACAGCGGTCCCAGCCTTCAGAAAGTTCTCACACAAGATTCTAAAGGAAAGAAGGAATCTGCGTGACCAAGAGAACTGGAGAGGGACTTCCAGGATTAAAAGGTTCTTCTGGAACCATTTATAGCCCATAGTAAACTGGGCACATGTGGACTGACATACTGTCTGTCAGGTAAGAGGAAGTGGCAGGGGGAGACAAAGTAGGGAACTGAGGGTTGAGGGGAGGGACTTCTCTGTTGACTTTAAACATGGGAAGTGTTCATTTCTGATAAGTTGTCCACCTTCAGTTTGCTTTGGTCCATTTGTGCTCTTACTTTAAAAATTCATGACATTGGGTAATTTGTAAGCAATAGAAATTTATTTATTTACTTCTCCCAGTTCTGGAGGCTGGGAACTCCACAACCAAGGCAGGATGTTTGATATCTGCTTCCAAGAGAGCACCTTGTTCCGGAATTCTCATGTGGCAAGAGCAGAGGAGACAAATCCACCCGCACACATCCAAGGCATTTCACAGTTCACGGGCAGCACCCTCGTGACCCACTCACTTCCTAAGTCACCTCTTATTCCCTCCGCAATGGGAATTAAATTTTGAGAACCCAGTGAGACCTTGGCATAGCCCATAGCAGGAACCCAGCCATAAGGGAAAGTGGTCCCAGGAAGAGATACAATCTTGAGGGGAAGCAGCCTCAGGAGGATGAAGAGGACATGACCCTGTCTTGGAAAACAAAATTGCAGATGATGGGAGGAGGGAAATATTCCATTGCATTCTCTTTTGGCCTTGCGAAATTGAGTCTCCAATTTATTACCAAGAGAGGGAAGCTAAAATTTCTCTAGAATCATGGAAACAGAGCCCAGGCATTTATCAGCATGCAGTAAAAAAAATGTCACTGACCTCAGGGACAGATAAATTAAAGCCTGTGCAGCCCAGTCTTGCTTCTTGCCCTTGCTAGGTTACTCACTAAAGGACTTGCTTAGTCAGTGTCTTTAACCCATCATTCCCATGTCTCCTGCTGCTGGTCTTCTAGTGGATAGCACTTACCTTACTACAGGTATACAGATCACAGTCAAAAGTAGAAACTGGCTTAGAAATGATCCATGAAGATTAAACACGGGCTAGGAAGACAGCTTAGCAGGTAAAGTGCTTGACAAGCAAGCTCAAGGCTCCGAGTTTGATTCCTAGAAACACTGAAAATAAAATAAAATCCAGGTGTGGTAGGTACAGCCATCCTTGTTTAACTATGAGCTCAAGACCAAGATGTTTTCCCAAAAACACAGTGGTTAACCCCGAGAACACCTCCCAAGATGTCCTCTGATCGCCACACATGCACTGTGGTTGTTTTTACTCTTTTGGCTCTTGGGGGGGGGGGGCACCACCCTGTTCCCAAATAAATCGCATGGAAGCTTATTAATACTTACGAATGCCTGGCCCTATCTTGACTTACTTCTTACTTCTTGTCAGCTTTCCTTAACTTAAATTATTCCGTCTATCTTTGCCTCTGGGCTATTTTTCTATTTTTGCAAACCTTTTCCTTTCCTTCTTTACTCCGGGACTGGCTGTATAGCGAAGCAGCTGGCCCCAGCATCCTTCTCTCCTTTTCTCACTCCTCAATCTCCCTTTTCCCAGATTTCTCCTTCTATTTATTTTCTCTGGCTGCCAGTCCCACCTATCCTTTCTCCTCTCTTGCTATTGGCTGTTCAGCTCCTTATTAGACCACCAGGAATTTTAGACAAAGAATCACTGCTTCACAGAGTTAAACAAATGCAACATAAGAGAATGCGGCACACCTTTGTATCATTAAACAAACATTCCACAGTATAAACAAGTGTAACACATTTTAAAATAATATTCTACAACACATGTATGCACACGCATGCAAGACATCTGCACAGCCACATGAACACACATGTACACATACAGTCACAAAAAAAGATTTAGTATGTTTTAGGCATGCTCAGTATTTAGGGCTGTGAAGAAGGCTAGGCACTGAGGATCCCACAGGGCTCAGAGGACAGGGAGGCCACACCTGACTGTGTGAGCATCTTCCACACTCTTTGGAGCCTCAGTTTTCCCATCTGTAAATGTAGGAGACGTCACATCAGCATACAGAGCTTCTCCCTAAAGATAAAGTTCCATGCCAAGATGTTTAATTTCACTCCCTAACTTCTTGCTGAGACGGTCCATAGACAGACTGAAGTAACAGATCCCCAGGGGGAGTTGGACACACAATGCAGTACTCTTTCTCGGGACTTCAGGGTCTCCTGAGAGAGGTGAGAAGTCCCTCTGACACATATGGGACAGTGGCCAGTGAGAGGCTGGCGAAAGAGGCAGAATGAACTGTAGAGGCAACAAACCCTGCAGTTAATAAAGAAGGGTGTGGGAACGAAGTTAGCTCAACGCAGGCATGGAAGGATGAATAAAATTTAGTTAGACAGAGAGGGCTCATACACAATCAATGAAAAACAAACTCCATAGTAGACAGTTTGCCGTTACATAACTATTAGCATATCTAAAAGCCACAGAGTATTTTAACCTGGAACCACTCTGGATAGATAATACTACTCATCCAAAACTATGTGCTACTACACTGTTATGGTTTGCGTCTGAAATGCTTCCCCTTGGGCTCCTGTGTTAAGGCTTGGCCGCCAGCTGGTGGGACTACTTGGGGAGGATATAACAACTTTGGGGGGGGATTCTCCAGAACAAGTGTGTCACTGGGGATGGGCTTCACGCAGGCCGGCCTTGCCTGTCTATGCTTCCTGCTCAGCGTGATGTGAATGGCCAACCTCCCTCTCTGCACGCTTCTACAACAGTCTGGGCTCACAAACAGATCCAAAGTCACAGAGCAAGCCTACCAAGCACTGAAACCCCGGAGACCGTGAGCCATAATGAACTTTCCTTCTGTTGTTTCTCTTCCATGTTTGTCACAAAAGCAGAAAGCCCAGCTAAGACAGACTTGCATACAGCCTGTCTTCACTGAGTGTACTACCCACCAGCTCTGCTATCAGAGTCAACTGTGTGACTTATTTCCCAAGAGATACGGAGAGCATCACACTCAAGAGTTGTGAGAGTCACTGAGGAGGGTCCTCTGCATTCTTTCCTGTCTTCGCAGGGAGATTTGTCCCCAGAAAATTCATGCTCCATCCGCCTGAATTAGAGGGGACATCGTGCAGTGCTGGATAAAGGACATGTAATTTGAGTGGGAAGTGATTCTTTGTGCTGGAGATTGTTACACAGTGTAAATTTGTCCAAACTGACTGATACAAACCTCGTGCAGAGAATCTGAAATGACCAAGTTACACGTGGAATCCGCCTGTGCAAAGCCTCATGAAGGGAACTGGGAGAGCCTGTACTTTTGTTTTGGGGGGTTTTGTTGTTGTTGTTTTGGTTTGGTTTAAGTAATGAGGGGCTGTTGAGATGACTCAGTAGCAAAAGGTGCTTGCTGCCAATTCTGATAACTTGAGTTCAACTGCAGGACCTGCAAGTTGTCCTCTAACCCCTATATGCATAACATGTCGCCATACATTATCTTAGCCTGTCCTGTGAGGCAGTAAGACATCAAAGTGCAAAGAGGTTCAAGGCCCACCCCTAGTTCAAACAGCACACATGTGGTAAAGCCCCAAAGCCAACCTAGATCTCCCAACTCAACACTTTACATGGTAATGCGACCCAGCGTCTGCCCTGATTGATGGGATGGCTGACAGCCTTCCTGGCTCTCCCAGGCAGTTCAGGCCCCAAAGAGAGCATCAAGTTTGTTTCTTAGGATGGAACTTTGTCTATCTGTCTATCTCTAGGGGCTCTAGAGCTTTCCAAACAACTATTGGTCTGTAGGTTTCTTCCTCTAATTTAGGCTGTTTGACTCATGATGGTAGGGTTAAATCACTTCTGGGGTGTACTGGTGGAGAGGGCTCCTTCAATGCCCCAATCCTCTGTCTAGTTTTATTTCCTATGGTAAATTTTGCGATTAAGACATGGGTGAGGGACTGAAAAACACTAGAGAAAAAGAAAAATGTGAGGAAGGAATAGCACAAGGGGGTTGGAGAGATGGCTCAGCAGTTAAGGGTGTCTCCTAACCTCTTAATCTCTTTTGGATCCTGCGTTTAATCCTCAGCAACCACATGGTGGCTCACAATAGTCTGTAGTGAGATCCCATGCTTCCTCTGTTGAGCAGAGGACTATGCAGACGTGGCGCTCATATACATAAGTAGAAATAAATATTTAAGAGAAATGGTGCAAGGAATAAAGGGGTAAATGAATGAAAACAGCTCTCTACATAGAGCCCACGAAGGTCCCAGGGCTCTGAGGAAACAGAGCCCCGAATCCTCCACACAACAAAAGCACCCTAGCCCTGAACCTAGAAGGGAAGCTGCAGTTCTCAGCTGCTCACCGAGGCGCAGCTCAAGCAGGGCAGTTCATAGAACTTGGAAGTGAGTTCTCCTGGACTCGGGTGGACTGGTCATTATGTTTTGATCTGGGAAAATGACTCAGGATCTTGCTGCTTCTTCTCTCCCAGTAGCTGAGATCACTGCCTGTTGACATGCTAGGGACCAGGGTCCTTTCCTTGACAGCATCCCTCTGTAACCTCAACCACTTTGAATCTTAGCTTCCTTTTGGGTTTTATTTTTTTATTTTGTTTGTTTTGGCTGTTGTTTGATTTTGTTTTCTTTTGTTTTGATGTTTTTGTTTTGTTTTGTTTTGTTTTTGAGACAGGGCTTCCCTGTAGCCCAGGCTAACCTGAAACTTACTATGTAGACCAGGATAGCCTTGAACTCACAAAGATCTGCCTCCCTTTGTTTCTTGAGAACTAGAATTAAAGTGTGCACCAGCGTGCCCAACTGCATCTTCCTTTGTTCACATTTTGAGGCTTTCAAAACACCCCAGGCTCCCTTTGGAGCAAACATTTATCAAGTACTGCCCACTATATACTAAGGTCTTAACTCAAGCCCGTAGCCTGCTATTGTTATGTCCATAGCTGGAATTCTGGTGCAATTTTGATTTATGATGAAATGATCCCAAGAGCTATCCTGAGAACTGCTGGAGGAATGGAGGAAGGAGGAAGCCGAACAAATGCTTGGTCTGAAGATACAAGACAAGCTGGCAAGATGGACCAGGCAACCGCCTTGATACGCTGATTGTTGGCGTGAGGGTTAGGGAGTGTGGGACCTAAAATGTAAACTGTTTCCTAATTAATTGAGTGACTTTGAACAAATTACCTCTCTGGGCCTAGATTTCCTCCCCACTGGCAGCTGGGGCTGACCTGGGACCTTTAAGCAGTCTGCCACATGTCCCATCTAAAGCCAAATGCTTCGGTTAGGTCTTGCCTTTTGCATCTCGGCTACACCTGTCACTTTCAAGGATGGTACTTTGGCTCTATCTCATTGCAGAGAATAATTGCAGCAGACTTTTTCTGTTTCCTCTTCTGCAGGGGTGAGAGTAATAACTTAATGGCTCTGAGCTCTGTGGGGAGGCAGGCAGATGTTCCTGAGACCTGAGCTGAGGGTTGAAAATTGACTTTTTGCTGAGCAGCTAGCTTGGCAAGCAGGGAGATGGGACAACGTCTCAAACTCTGACAAACAGCAGTGGCCAACACTCCACGTAGGTACACTTTTCCAGCACCAGCCTCTCCTCCTAAGCCAGTGGTTCTCAGCCTGTGGGTTGCGAACCCTTCTGGGTCGAGCAACCCTTTCACAGGGGTCATATCCTGTATATCAGATAATTACATTATGATTCATAACAGTATCAAAATTACAGTCGTCAAGTAGTAACTAAATAATCTTGGTTGAAGGTCGCCAAAACATGAGAAACTGTATTAAAGGAAGGTTGAGAGCCACTCTAAGCTCTCTCTCTTTCTCTCTCTCTCCCTGTCTCATTTCTCATTTTACCCCTGTACCTGTGCACCTGACCTGGGTTATGCTTCACTGGAGCCTCCCCCCTTTTTTGTTTTGTTTTGTTTGGCTTGGTTTTGGTTTTGGTTTTTTGAGACAGGGTTTCTCTGTGCAACAGCCCTGGCTGTCCTAGAACTTGCTTTTGTAGACCTGACTGGCCTTGAACTCACAGAGATCTGCTGGCTTCTGCCTCCTTAGCTAGTACTGGGATTAAAGTGCCTCTACCACCCAGCTTGGAGCCTCCTCCTCTTCCCAGCTAATGTGTGGCCTTTCACACAGGCCCTAGGACCACCATGCTTCCCTGAACAAACTTTAAAGAAGGGAGTTGCAGGACAGATCATACCCTTGTTCCCTCTCCCTCTTCCCAGGCACACTACAGGGTCTTCTACCTTTTTTAAGGGTAATATTCAAGGTTGAAGGCTTAGCGTAGGCAAAGGAGAAAATAACTTGGAGGCTTCCTATACACTCCCATGGAGTCCTCCCTTCCAACTGCAGACCCAGCTCAACTCCCAGATCAGAGGACCCTTGACGCTAAACTAACATCCATATCTGGAGTCCAGGATCCCACGATCTACGCTCTCAGGCGAGAAGAAAGGATCCTTTCTACCAGGAACCGGGTGGCCTCTTTAAAAAGTCTATTACTTATGCCTCTCTCTCAGTCTCTGTCTGTCTGTCTCTCTCTCTCTCTCTTTGTTCACTTATGGACATGATATGTGTGTGGACATGTGTGCTACACTGTATATGTGAATTACAGAGGGCAATTTTGTGGAAGCAGTTTTTCCTTCCACCTTTACGTGGGTCTTGGGGCTTGAACTCGGATCTTCAGGCTTGTGATGAGCACCTTCCCCATCAGAGATATTTCATTCACATGACCTTTTACATTAGCAGACATGGCCACTGGTTTCCTCTTGTCTCAAACTGCCCCATTTTGGAGTTGTCTCAAGCATTCCACATAACCAAAGACCAAGTGTTTTTCCCAAAACAAAATCATTTTTCCCCCCTTAGAGGGACTGTCCGTCTCCTGTGCTGAGCAGGAAGCAGTTGAAGATTTGGACTTACTCTCTGCGCTGCTTCTGGCTTGCAAGCTCCCAGCAGTATCAAGGTCAAGTATGAGAGAGTACCCCACCACAGGAGTAAGGATCAAATGTGGACAGCCAGTCTGAGCCAGCCACAAATGGAGGCAGATACACGGGTCAACCTTCAGAAGGAGTCCCTCCTCCCAGTCAAGGTTTTAAACCAAGTATACAATTAGCGTGGCCTTCAAGGCTGTAGCAAACCAATTACCCCCGTGTTTATTTTTTAGAAGTCAATGACCGCTGAATAAGCAGCTCTTGACACTGAAGATTGAAGTTAAGTACCCAGCTCTCTGCCCGACTACGACAGGCTTTAATGGTCTTCCACACTGTCACCCAGAATGAGGAGGACAGCAAACCATGCTGTGGAAGGAAGAAATGAGCTCTGTAATTATTTTAGCGGCTTCAACTGCCAGCCAGCAAGATCACTTATGAAAAGAGATGCCATTACTCCTTATTAAAAATACATGAATATGCAGTCTCTTGATTGTGGAAATAATCAGCAGACAGTCTAATGTAACAAGACTCAGCCACAGAAAGAATTAATTAGGGTGAAATTGATTAAGAAGAAAGGGATAAAAAAATCTATCTATGATGATTCGGCTCCAACTCAACGCAAGCATTAATTCCCACATTCTTTTCAGATTAAGAGCCTCGTCTAAATGCTCCATATTAATAGTCCTTTGCAGCCCGTTCCCTTTTAACTAGAGAGAAATGCAGTTTCCAGTAAAAGCTAAATAGACCGCTCTTGCAGACTTGAAAGAGGATTTGGGGGAGGTTGGAGGTTTTATGACTATTTTAAATAAAAGATGGGGGGGAGACAAGGTCAGTAGTGAAATCATCAAGGATGTTGCTTGGTCCGAATAGCTAGAGACTTCAGTTGTTTTTCTCTAATGGTGAAGGAAGCATACATCCACAATAATTACAAGACAACCTCCTGACTTGTGTGGTGAAAACCTGCTCCAGGGCAGATAGGAGGATCTTGGAGGGACCACATATTTCATTGCTTGCCTTGAAATGGAGCCCAGTCAAACCAGAGACCAGTACAAACTATCAACCATCTTCTAAAGGGCTTCTGGCATAGGAACTCCACCCCTCTCTTGGTAATGATTGTAATCCAGCCTCAGCCCTCTGTGGATTGCGTTGGGTGGGCTACTCAGTCTAGGGGTTAGTAACCCACCCGCAATCAAGTTATTCCAGGGTCTCGGAGGGGCGCTACCTGGAAGGGAGTGAGCTAAGACAGAAGAAGGAGGCCAAGCAAATTTGTCAAAGCCTCAGTTTATTAGGGACGGGTTACAGTTTATATATGGTAAGGGATGAGGGGCAGGGTACTGGATTCTTGCCGCGTGTTCCAGGTCACGTAGGCTAGGTTACATTCAGACAGACAGATAGGGCCAGGAAGTCACGAGTTGCCACACCTGGTTCCCTGGGTAGCTGGAATGTGAGGTGTATTCTGCTAATAGATTAACAGTTAATTGGGTGAGAAGCAGATTCTGTCAATAGAACATAATTATGGGTGTGAGGTTCCCTGCAGACTCCCCAGGGTGATGGTTCCTGTAATGATAGGGGGGAAATGGCTCCTGACAGCCCTCCTTCTTTGGAGTCCCCACCCCTGTGCCCGTTGAACCTTGTCCGCTCCCCAGGAAAGGTCAAGACCACTCCCATAGGCTATTTAAACTGCCCTCCAGAAAATAAACCCGCGGTCTTCCCTCTTCCTCTCCTGTCGCTTTAGCGGCTTTCCGGTTCCCCTTGCAAAGGCAGCTAATTAAACCTGGATATCTTTTAATTTGGTCTGATTGGGATTATTCGCATCAGCAGAGAGACTTATGTTAGGCAATATTCCTAACGGTGAGGATGGGGGTCACCAACAAGCAGCTAATATATTCCAAGCTGCAAACTCCCATTACAGCCCCTGCAGCTGTTCAAAGACTGGAGAAGGTGGTCACACCATTGATTTTCCTCTTTCCATTGGCCTCCATTAGTAACTAACTCTGGGTTCCTCCCTCTCTGTTCTTGGCTGTGCTTATGACGTCACAGGTCACTGGCCTTTTCTCGCTCCTCAGCCGACTGCTGCCTTTGCAGTGTTCCTGTCTCCAGCCTCCGTCCTGTGGCCAATGAGGCTCCAGTCTCACTCCGTCCTGTGGCCAATGAAGCTGAGGCTCCAGCTTCACTCCGTCCCGTGGCCAATGAGGCGGGTACATCCTTTGTCTGATCTAGGACAGGCAGCTCAAAGCTGAGAGGAACCTGGAGGACTCTGAGCCTCCTCCAGCACGTTACCACTCACCACCTGGACCACGCTGGTTCCATTCCACCTGGTGGGAGGCTCCAAGTCACCAGCCTCATTGGCAGGGTGACACAGACAGAAGAGACAACTTCAAGTTCTGAATTTTTGCCTGAATATGATCTTGTGTTCTCTTGGCTCCCATTTTACCTGGATATCCAGCCTTTGGGTAGGCAGAACAGTATCATGAAAACAAGAAACAGAATCTAAGTCTGTCTTGGCATACTGCCAAGGGACGAGGATCAGCGAAGAAGCCTGACCTCCAGAGGACACTGTGTTAGAGGATCCATGCCTAGTGTGCTAGGAAGATCGTCTCTTTCTGAGCCTACAAGGAAGGTCCCGTTTAGGGACCTATCCAAGATAGCCACGCTCCCACACAGCCAGACTGCCAGTCTCAATGACTTCAAATACAAACAGACAGGGGACCCAGGAGGGTACCGGTAGGTGGACTACCATGAGGTAGGGACCGTTACTCAGAGCCTGGGAAGAAATCCAGACCTCCTCTTTAAACTGCGTCCTCCAGGGATAGAGCCCACGTTGTCTTGTCTGGCTGCGCTTCCCACACCACCTCCAGAGTCACAATACAGGACTTTGAATGACAAAGGAGGAATTCGGAGAAGTGGCAGGCAGCTCTTCTCCCGGGAGTTAACTTCATGTAAATTTAGGATGCAAATGGTTCTGTGGGGGCAGGGACAGCAGGAAGCCACCAGCCCCCAATGCAAAGATCTCTGAGGCAGCCTAGAATCCAGGCTCAGCTGCAATTCCTTGCCCCTTAGACACAGCCACCGCCAGTCCTCCCTTCTCTCCCCTTAGCCCCGAGGAGGGTGCACGGGAGACGTGACGGCTGCTGTTGACAGTGACACACGTTATTATTATTTTTTATAAAAAAAAAAAAAAACTAAAATAAAAAGCCGAAGGTTGTCGTCTTATGACATCGATGTAACTGAAGCAAATGAAAAGCCACAGGGCAGTGTGGCGTTCAGCCTTACACTGAGAACTTTGGGAAGCAGAGTGGTGGTCAGGGAGGCCCGGAGCACCGGACTTGAATGGGGTCCTGCAGCGGAGGGGCAGTGAAGGAGAGAGAGGCCGAGGCACACCAGGGAGCCTGGCAGCCTGGCTGGGGAGGAAGGGAAGCCAAGCTTCGCAGGGCCAAGTTCAGAATTAGGACTTGAAACTAGACCCCAAAATTCAGGGTGCCGCTGTGTTACCTGGGGAGCTGGTTCTGATGAAGGCCCCAGCTGACATGGTGCCTCATACCTGTAAAGCTAGCACTCAGCGGGAAGGGAAGGGAGTGAAGGGGTCGTTATTATTCCTTTAAAAACGGCGGCGTGGGTGTGTGGACAAACACAGGATAGGCGAGACACGCGCAAAGGAAAGAGACGGGACACGCGGCTCCCACGTGGGTGCGCTTTAATGGGGAGAGGGAAACACAATAAGGGATGGGGTGTGCGAGACACACAAGGGTAGGGGGTGAGAGCGAGGGAGCAAGAGAGAGCGAGACCTCGTGGAAGCTCGCTTTTAACGGGAGGGGGCGCAAGGTTATCTGGGAGGAATGACCCTCACCTGGGCGCGCCAGCGCGCCAAGGTGTTCGTACTCCAGGAGGAGTCTGGGAGCTGTAGTTTCCAAGGAATAACAGTCGTGATGAGTTCAAAGCCAACCGGAGTTACATGATCCCCTGTATAAAAATTTGAAATGTAGAATACAGTCTGGCAGTGTTGGCACATGCCTTTAATCCCAGCACTTGGAAGGCAGAGACAGGCAGATATCTGAGTTCCAAGCCAGCCTACAGAGTGGATTCCGGACAGTCAGAGCTACAAACTGTCTCAAAAAACAAACAAACAAAAAAAAAAAAAAAAAAAAAAAAAAAAAAAAAAAAAAAAAAAAAAGGGAAAGTTCTAGCCAGGTGTGAATGTATGTGTCTGTAATTCCAGCAATTGAGAAACTGAGGAAAGGGATTGCCTTAAGCTCAAGTCTAGCCTGGGCTACACGATTGTACGTTCTAGATCAATCTGCAGTTCACAGTAAGGATGTATCCCAAACAACAACAAAGGCTCCCAGGACCCGAGCTTGGTTTGTGTGATAGCACAGGGCCCATTAAACTAGGGGACTGGTGGTGGCCCTTTAGGTATTAGCTGAAGGTTCTTCCCTAGCCCTCTTGGAGCCTTCTGGGAGGCAGGTGTGGCCTTGGGCGGGGCTAAAGCATTGCCTAGATTATGGAAATCCCATTACTTTGGGGATTTCCCAGCCTCCACAGGATGCTGAGCTTTGTCTCCTAGGAGCCTGGAGTCCAGAGCCAGCAATTATTTTGACTGCACTGGAGCCTGCGAAACCAAGTTACTCTCAGGGACTGCTGGTCCTTTCTTGTTCTCCTTCTTGCTAAAATTATAGCGAACAGAACTTCGGTGGGCTCTTGTTTAATTTTTGGAAGTGTTCACCTGTGGATTCTTTGCATCCCGGACGGACCTGTCCATCAATGATTCCTTTCCAGGGTAGGTTACTTGCTTGTTCTATTAAACCTGATTGTTCAACATTTTCATTTTTACTGGGAAAACTTCAAACACAGGTTGAAAGGATGGTACAGAAAGGGTTAGAAGTCCTTTATCTATGGGGCTGGAGAGGTGGCTCAGAGGGTGAGGGCACTGGCTGCTCTTCCAGAAGACCCGGGTTCTACTCCCAGCACCCATATGGTAGCTCACAACTGTCTGTGACTCCAGTTCCAGGGCATCCACCCCCACATAGACACACATGCCAGCAAAACAACAATACACATAAAAACAAATAAGTCATTTCTTAAAAAGAAGAAAAAGAAAAGAAAGAAAAAGAAATCTTTCATCTAGATTCACTTTCTATCATTCACATCTTTTGTAAGCATAAGTGCTCTCTCAATAGATGCGCACTTATGCTTGTGACAGTTATGTATTTATTGATATATATGTTGAGAGGTTATTTTGCTTAACCGCTTTGAAAGTCACAGATTTGGTGATGCTTAGATACTTAAGAATGGAAACACACATCCTATAATTCTTGTTACACCTTAATGTCAGTATCACATATAATAAATTGCACATTGATGTGGTATTATTAGCTAATCTAGAAGATGTACTTCAATTTCCATGAGTCTCCAGAACTATCCTTCATAGTGTTTTGAAAGGCAGAACACAATTGGGATTTATACAGCGTTTGTAATTGTCATGTCTCTTAGTTTTATCTAGAGCAGTGCTCTTGTCATTGTGTTATGTTTGCTTTCATAACACTGACATGTTTTAAGAGTTCTCTCATAAAATGTCTCATCATCAGGGTTTGTACTGTTTTGTTCAGATTAAATATGATTGGTTGGCCAAGAATATACAGTAAGAGCTACAGCTCCCTCCCCACCGTGTGCCCTGGGTCCAGAGACACATTATAGGTTGATTTTTGTGCCTCCAGTGGTGATACTGAGCTGGGTCACTTGGCTAAGGTGCACACTGTATGTCCCCACAGTTGGTCACACTGACCTAATCACTGTGTAACACTTACTGTTGAAACTGACAAACTTCAGACTTCTTTGGGGGTAAGAATGGAGTCTTCTGGGCTGGAGAGGTGGCTCAGTGGTTAAGAGCATTGCCTGCTCTTCCAAAGGTCATGAGTTCAATTCCCGGCAACCACATGGTGGCTCACAACCATCTGTAATGAGGTCTGCTGCCCTCTTCTGGTCTGTGGACACACACAGACAGAATATTGTATACATAATAAATAAGTAAATATTAAAAAAAAATGGAGTCTTCTCCTCTGGAAAAGACTGCAGCACAGTTTGCAAGACTCTTCTCAGCAGATTACCCTTGTTTGCTCATCGAACTCCCAGGGGAAGATTTTTGTTTGTTTGTTTCCACCGATATAAATGTAGACTCTCACTGTGCCTAGGAAATCTGAGGTTGGACTCCCAATCTCCCTTTAGTAATTTAGTAAACATTTAGTAAATGTTTTATAGCAAATTACTTAACTTCTCTATTAAGCCTGTTTACTCAACTATAAAATGGAATAATAGCATCTTCCTCCTAGAGTAGTTATGGGACTAAATAAAAGCATTAGAAAGAAAATGTTTGGGTCCTGGGGGTATAACTCAATGATCCTGGGTAAGAGAGGAAGAAGGAGGGAAGGAAGGAAGGAAGGAAGGAAGGAAGGAAGGAAGGAAGGAAGGAGAAAGGGAAGGAAAGAAGAGAAAGAGGAAAAGCTTGGCATTGTGATAGTGTGGAGCTAAACACAGACATGGACATGTGTACACACACATAGTCAACAATCATGTACCAATGCAAATGTTCAGGAAGGTTGGGGTGTGGCCTGTGGTTATTCACCTGAATTCACAATGGAGTTCAGATCCAAAGTCCCATCTGCTGAACCCCAAATCTAAATCATCTGCCCATGGTCTACACAACACTCTCAGGTGACACCCTAAGGCTACACAACACTCTCAGGTCAACACCCCAGGGCTATACAACACTCTCAGGTTGTCAGGCAGTATCACTGTGTATGAATCACTTGATCACAATCATCTGAATAGTATGCACAGACATTGGGTTTTATTTTACTTATCCCTAACTTCAAGATGTATAAAGCAAGACTCTACCGCAGTCACAGCACAGGGTTGGCCCTGAGCCCTCACACAGACCTTTCTTTCAGAACCAGCAGCTCACTGTCGTCCTTGGGAATTAGCACTGTACGGAGCATCAGTTACTGTACTTCCGTCACACACGCTGGCTAGGCAATGCTGCATATTTGACCTCAAATATTCCTGCTCCACCATTCCGTGCCCATGTTCTAGACTAGAGATAAGACTGGAGAATGGTTTTTGGTTCAAGTGGAAAGACTTTAGAGTTCAGGATGTGCAAGGAGTCTCTGAGAACACCCTTGTTGGTTCTTTCCTTCCCTCGCCCTCTCTTTCTTTCTCTTTCTTTCTTTTTTTCTTTCTTTCCTTCTTTCTTTCTTGGAATTGAACATCAGGCCTCAGGATGCTTGGCAGGCACTCTGCTACAAGCTATATTTCCTGCCTCCTTTCTACTTTTTATTTTTGAGATAGGGTCTAGCCAGGTTTTTCATGTAGCTCAGGTTAGCTGATGTTGACAAAAACTTACCTCAAAGGAAGTAGGAGAGAGTTCATTTTGAACCAAATGTAGGTCAGCATGTGTTAATCCCACAGATTCGAGGAGAAAGACCACAGTCCAAATCATTATGGCCAAATTAATTAAAAGAAGTTTTTTTATTTGGGCACATGGACTGCCTCCCCCTAAGGTGGGGTTTGAGAGTTCGGCATTGGACATGAGGAAGACAGGTTTATATAGCTCAGGGGTAGGGGGCTTTCAAACTGGGGATGTGGCAAGCAAAATAGGTGGGGTTATGTGAGCAGAACATAAGCTTAGTAAGTTAGTCATTAACAACTTCCTGAAACAAAGATATGGCTTCAAGGCAGTCATAGCAAGGTAGTCATAATAACAAGCAGTCATAATAACCTTTAGAAACAAAGGTAGGGTCTCAAGACGGTCATTACAACTTTTAAAGCAAAGACATTATTGCCATTCTTAACAATTTGTAGTTAAGGTTACAAATGGGGCATAGCCCAGTCCTTGAGAAACAGGTTTAATCATAAATAGGAATGAACCTAACTTGTCATTACTATAAGATGGCTTTTAAGTCTAGGATGAAGGCAAACTTGTTCACCACATGGCCCAGGAACCCAGGATCCAAATTGTTCTGAATAACATGTATCAATGTAGAAGCAGTTACATGAACTTTTATAGTTACAGAACAAATGAAAATTATAAATCAAAGTGTTTTCTAAAGATATGCCTATGTCAGATAGGCAGGTTATAGCATAGCAAGGGGAAAATTCTGCTATAGATTTTAGACATTAAGTATCTATTTCTTTGTTTTGGGGTTCGTAGAAGCTAGTGGTCAGTCACAGAGATGAGTGGCTCTGGATCTGCAGTATTCCAGCTCTCCATAATCAATAATTAATCATAATCAATAATCAATCAACCAACCTTGTAGAATTTTTGACCTTTTGCATGTATACATGTGTGGTTTGTTTGCTTGTTTGTTTGTTTTCTGGAACCTTCAGTTAGCTCCTGGAACTAGAGATCCTTAGCCTCCTATATGCTGAGATTACAGAGCCACCAAGCACACTCACTTCCCATGGGTTTTCATTGGAAATCCCAATTTCTACTTTCCACTAAGGACCCCAGCCACAACTCTAATTGTCATGGGATACCAACATCTTCAGCAAGCCCCTGCTTCACATCAAAGCTCTTCATCCCATGTGATTGAGGCTGGGTCTGTCGAGAACTAGCTCCCCTTGCTGCAACGGTGAAGTGTGCATGTGCTATGTACTGGGGCCCCAGAGTGGGGGTATCTAGCAGGGAGAAGGGGAGTGATGTTCCTGACTTGGAGGGTGGGGGACACATTGTGTGGTGAAGTAGGACAGCAGAAGACCCGGCCAAGGACCGATGGGTGGTTTGAGCTGGGATGATCATGATCAAGAGGACTCCCTCCCTCCCCCTCCTTTGCAGACAGAGCTGATGGAGCTACGGAGCCACTGAATATTTCATTGATGGAAAATTGGATCTGGAGGGGGTGCTTGGGATGTGGATTCTGGTTTCACAGCCACCATCCCCAGATGGTTGATCTGTCTCTGTCCCCACCTGGTTTCTTGGCCACAGAAGGGAGCAGGTGAGGACCATCTTTTTCCAGTGAGGTCAGCCTGTCTTTGTGCCCTGGACCTGAGAAGAACAAACCCTCCCCCTGCAACCCAGCCAGACTCATTGTCTCATAGGTGTTGAACCATCTCCATTCCAGTTACTCAGCAGACATGCTGCTCAGATCTATTAATTGGCAACCTTAAGTGCAATGTTAAGTACAAAGCAACCGCGGTTGTTTCTGAACTGTGAGACACCTTGGGAAAACAGGCTTATTAAGGTGTCTCCAACTGCGAGACCTCAGAGCACCTTAGTGGAGACTAGGGGTTGATCAAGCTTCCTGGGCCTGAGCTTCATGTCACCCCAGCCGCTGGTATCCATATATCCAAAAAGTCTGGAATGTTTGGGTGGAAACATTACCCCAGCTCCTGGCATCCATATATCCAAAGAGTCTGCAATGTTCAGGTGGAAGTTCTATCCCAAATCCCCTCCCCTGGGAGATGCCTCAGTTCAGACTCCACCTCCGAGTAAGCCCCCCAGCCAAACAATAAATGACCCCCTCCTCAGAGATGCTCAAGACCACTCCCACAGGGTACTTAAATTGTATCTCAGAGAACAAACTCATGCTTTTTTGGTCTCCTCTCTGGGGGGGGGGCAGGGGGGGCTGGAAGGCCATCCAGGAGTACTGGTATCCATTAAAAGTGAGCTTTTTAAAATTTGGTATGATTTGGTCTGATTCAAATTTTTGCATCTGCAGAGAGGTTTATCGGGGCTCAGAAACTTTCCATCACCCAGTGATCTCTGTCTTTCCACCTCCTGACCTCTCTGGTCGCGGCTTCCTCTGCATACCCTAATCCCAGGGCAATACGGCAACTGTTTATGGCACATCCTGTGAGCCAGCCACCTCCAGGAGCCTTGAGGAGACAGCAAGGAATGGGACAGAACTCACTGTCCTGGAGCAGAGCAGAGAGAGGAGTGGAGGGGATTGAAAAGACTCCTGTAAACAAGGACAGAGGTATCAGAGCTCATTACCAGCAGGGACAGATGCTGTGGTAACAACACAACACTGGATTGGGTGGTGGTGTGTAGCTTAGGTATGTGCTTGCCTAGTACACACAAGGTCTGTGGAGGAGAGCAGTCAGGAAGCCGTGTTTGTGGAGAGGGGACAGTTAGGGAGGGCTTCTGGGGAGAGGTGATGGATTAGGAAAGGCAGGCAGACAAGGAGGAAGGGTGTGGGGAGCAGAGAGGGCCGTTGCGGGTGTGTGGATGTGGGGGATCACGAAGACCTCCAGGCTCAGGCTGAAACTCATTCTCTAGCACAACTCGCGAACTCCCACCCAGCCCCCAAAGCCTTTCTTCCAGAGTTTTTTATTATTATTATTATTTGTTTGTTTGTTTTCTGAGACAAGGTTTCTCTGCTTAACAGTCCTGGCTGTGCTGGAATGCACTCTGTATACCTCTGTATACCATACTGGCCTCCAACTCACAGAGCTCTGCCTGTCTCTGCCTCCCGAGTGCTAGGGTTAAAGGCGTGTACTACCAAGATTCTTTTGAGGTCCTTCAGCCAACTGCTACCTCCTGCTGGCTCCTGCTAAGCTCCTAAGACATCACCCCACCCTACCCCACCCCAGATCTTCCTGATCTTCAGGCTGCAGGACAATGAACACTCTTGCTGCACTGAAAGACAGTCCTAGAGCCGGTTTTGGAGGTGAGGGCTGCAATGGCTGCCAGTCTTCAGGAAGTCACAGATGGCGGCACTAAGATGGTGTTGCATAGCATGGGAAAGGTCCTTGTCCTCCTTGTATTTCCTGGTGTAAGGGAGGTCGGGGAGGGCAGTGGTCTGGGAGTTCAGGAGATCAGGCGGGTTATGAAAGGGTGGAAAACGCGTGGAAGCCGAGAACCTAGTGCAGTTCCTAGGACTAGAAGAAGCAAGCGTTTAGTGAGCTTGGTGTCTAGCAACTCCAGCAAAACCTTTGTAGAAGGCACAAACCATCCCTTCTGTCCCCAGAGGGGGAGAACTAAGGGGAAGCCAGCAGGGGTGTTTATACACCCCGACTTCTGGATTACAGAGCTGAAGAAGCAAAGAGGGCTGAGGTACCGGCTACAAGTCCCAAGAAATGGCCTCCTGGAAAGTGAGCCAAGCGTTAGGACTGAGGTTAAGATGCTAGACCCTGGCCAGCACCTTAAAGGGGAAGGCAAGGGAGTGGGATATGTGGCGCCCTCACTAGAAAATGATGCTCAAGTCAGGACAAGAGCCCAGCTCCACGCCTGCACCCAAGAGGGTGGAAGAGGGCCAGGTGGGACTAGGGCAGAAGCGTTGTGGTCTAAAGGCTGCCTTTGAACCCTGGGCAAAAGTCTAGACATGTCCCTCAACCTGGGGTGGGGGAGAGAGAGGCTGGGTTGGCTGTGCCTTCCAGTTCTCAGAAGAACCCAGCACAGATGTCATAGGGACAACCTGGGGACCTGAAGAATAAATCGGCAGTCATGAAGCCTTAAAGGATCTGTCTGTGGTTCTGTCCTTTGGGCAGGTAGTGAAGGTTAGACTTAAGAGAGGTGGTAAGAAGAGAGAGTGCGTCTCCGATTTCGCAGAGCAGAAATTACTTCAGTTTAAAGTTCAAGATAATATGGGATCTGAGGCCACATGTGTGCAAATCCATCATGAGATTTTTTTTTCAGAGATTTCTTCCGAGCAGCCTTGGGCTGCATAATAAGGAATTCAGAGCTTGCCTCCCCTCCCCCTCCTTTCTCCACACACACCTTCCCCTACACCCACTGATGAACTTTCTTGTTCTGCCTCTGCCTCTTCCTCCGTCTCCTCTCCCACCTCTCCTTTCAGCCAGAGCATATGGGGACAGAAAATCACGAGTGCAGGAGCCTCCAGGCGCGGTTTCTCAGAACGAGGAGTTAAGACAGACCTGACCCGCAAAGTCCTCAAGCTCCGAACCTATTTCTCTGCCTTTTCATTTAACCGGAGAAATGATGCAGTTGTGTCTAGGGGTCTCCACCCAGACAGTCTTAGATCCCCGAGGAACTGGTGTCGCTCTGTGTGGCAGGGGCTGTGGCAGAGTCACTTCCCAGGGATCAGCTGTGCATTTTGCCTGAAGATGAGAAACCGTTTCTTTTGTCTGGTTACCACGGAGTCGGAGACCCTTGAGATGTTTATTAGGTTGGGAGAGTAAACAAAATGAGAAACTGGGATGTATTTCCTCTTACTTCTGCTCCTCAATCTGCTTGCATTTTATGTAATTCTCGTGTAAGTGGGAAGCCTGAGTTGGTGGAAATCTGGGTTGAGCACCTAGAATATGCAGTTCCCTGGATAGCTCCCAAGAGAGGACTGAAGCAGAAGACATGATGTCACCTTCAGGGAGGAGACTCTTCAGCTGTCTGGAGCGGAGCGAGGACACGTGAGAAACACTGGCCTCAAGCCCCAAGGAGAGGCCAGAACACCTTTGTGGGCCCCAGTCCACCTCTGCCTTGAAGATGCAGCTCCAAATGAGATGCTGTGCAGATTTCAGACTTCCGGATCTTAGTGGTCCTGAGGAAGAATGGGTTTCAAGCAGCCGGGTGGTCTCGGAGCATCGATGCTCCGCCCACAGAGACCAGGAGCCCAAGGCTATGGCCACTGCAGAATCAAACCTTAGATAGCTCAAAGCTCATCAAGCCTGGTCTTTCAGGGTCTTTCACCACAAAGGGGGAGGAGGGAGATGGGGTGGAGAATAGGGACCTCCACTCACCCATCCACCCACCCACCAGCCCCTGAGTCTCTGCAGTCCTTGGCATGGTCATTAGTGACCAGGAAGCTCATCAGCCTCAGCAAGCTAATGTGGCAGGAGCTCCCTCCTGACAGCAGAACTAATAAGAAATTTGCTAATGCAATTTATCACTTTAAAAAGCCAAATGTCGGAGGCTATGAGCTCCTCTCTGCAGCAGCCAGGGTAATTGTCGGAGCAGAGCAGCTAGCAGCTCTCAGAAGGGGGTGCGATGATGTCTTTACTAAATCACCGGTGCAATGCAGCAGGCGGGGGAGGGGTGCCGGCGGAGGGGCGACGGTAGTCCCCTGCAAGCCCCCCAGCTCTCCCACTTCCCAGAAGAAATCTGGAGCTGCCTGAGGACCCATTAAGAGCCAGATGGGCTCTAAGCTCCAGCCCCTGCCTCCTCGGAATTGCAAGAGCCTGCATCCCACTTCCCGCTGCAGAATTAAAATCAGTGGTTTATTTGCGGCAATGACTGATCTGTCTCAACCCAGTGCCGACACTCCAGACCCCACCCCACTGGATGCATGTGTTTGCTTTTGTTTTTGTTTTGCTGGGTTTTTTTTTTCTCTCTCTCCTCAATCCAAGACAAGGACTGCCACCCCAGAGGCAGAGGCAGGGAAAGATTAAAAACCTACCTCAAGTCCAACAGGCTCCCAACTGAGAAAAAAGCTACTTGCTTTACGTACCCAGTATGTGGTAAAACAGAGAGAAGCCTCTGCAAGGGAAGAGAGAAAACACTGTGGTGCGGTTTTGCCTCTAACACTCCATTTTCCTATAAAGCAAATTCACAGAGACACAGGAAGCCCACTGTGGGAATGGAGCCCAGGGCGGAGGAAGGCAGTGGCAGAGATAAAAGGTCCACGTGGCTGGACTCTCTATTGTTTTCTGGACAGGGTCTCACTCTCCACCCGTGGGAATAATAAGGCCTGGAGAGACGGGAAAGGAGGTCAGGTCACCAACACCCCAAGAAGCTAGTTTCTACTGTTGAAACCCCCCCCCCCCCCAGATAGTATCTCATGTATTCCAGGAGCCTCATCCTCCTGCCTTCACCTCTCATGTGCTGGTCTGTGCCATCACGCTGTTTAAAAGACGCCGGGGATCAAACCCAGGGCTCCATCAACTAGCTACACTTCTAGCCCCTTGAGCAAATGTTGATTCTAATTGTTTCTTGTTCCATAAATCCATGATTTGACTTTGAGATAGAAGATGCCCAATCAAGACAGACGCAGAGGACCGGTATATTAACTAATAGAACAATAATAAATGCCGTGCTGGGATGTGGACCATGGGGAGGATCTACATCTCTACTGCCTCCCGTCTTCTACCCAGCTGGTGGTGGTGTTAGGAATGGGCAGGGGTCGGGAGAATTCAGCCGGAGGGCTTCACACAGTGTGATGGAAGTGAAGCCCCCTCCCCCACACCGAACTGACACACCTGTGTGTCATCCAGAAAGTTCCAAATACTCTTTCAAACATTTTAGAATGCATTTTAGTATTTAATATCACAACCTCATTTTATTATTTTTAAGAATTAATTTAGAGTGTTATGCATATCTGTGTGTGTACGTGCAGATACATATGTGCGCGTGCACACACACGCGCATACACACACACACACACACACACCCGCAAACAAGAAAGTTAGAGGATAACCTTGGCTATTTGTCGTCCTTGTGAGCTGTCCATCTTGTGTTCTGAGACAGTTCTCTCCCTGGCCTGGCACTCACCACGTTGCCTACATTGGCTGACAAGTTAACCCTAGCGATCTGCCTGTCTCTGTCTCCCCAACTTTGGGATTGCAAATACACATGCTGTTACACCTGGCTTTTTCAAAGTTCTAGGGATTGAACTCTGTCTGGACTCTACCAACCCATCACTCTAAAATATTCTTGAGATGACCATGGAGACCCACACCTGCTGTGGGCTGTCTGTCTTTACGCTGTGAATATGTGTTGCTCTCATTGGTTGATAAATAAAGCTGATTTGGCCTATGGCAAGGCAGGATAGAGCCAGACAGGAAATCCAAGCAGAGATGCAGGAGAAGAAGGGCAGAGACTGAGAGACGCCAGCAGCTGCCAAGGAAGAAAGATGTGTAGAAAATGAGGTAACGCCATGGCCATGTGGCAATACATAGATTAATAGAAATGGATTAATTTAAATGTAAGAACTGGCTAGTAATAAGCCTGAACTATGGGCCAAACATTTATAATTAATATTAAGCCTCTGAATTTGGGAACTGGAAAGTGGGAGAGAAACCTCCGATTACACAGGCCTTTAAACCCAGCACTCCAGAAGCCGAGACTGGAGGATCTCTGTGAGTTGGAGGCTAGCCTGGTCCATGACAATCAGTGCTACATAGAGACACCCTGCCTAAAAACAAACAAATAGATAAATAAAAAAAAAAATACACTTGATTTTAAATGTTTTTCTTTCTCTTCCTCTGCTTATATTTCAGAGCCAAATCTTTGGTTATTTTGCTATTTGCATTTGTTTTGTTTTCTGAAATAAGGTCTTCACAATGTAGCCCAGGCTGGAGTCAAATTCACCACCCTCCAGCTTCCTTCTTCAGCCTCCCACACTGGGATTACAGACTTGGGACACCAAGCCCAGTCCTCCAAATCCATTGTATTACTATTTCTGCCAAGTTCAAAACAAAGATAGCCCTGCTGCTGTTTGGCTGGGACAGCAGTCAATTAGTAGATTAGTACAAGGAACTTCCACTCTGGCGAGGACACGGAATTGTCCCTTCCAACCCTGCAGGGACTGTAGCTGAGCCTGAGAATTCAATGACCTAGGAGGAAGCACAGCAAACGACGTTGTTTAACATGGCTGACGTGACTGAGGAGCCCTCAGAAGGAAACGAGAAAGCGAAAGAAGCAGTGGAGAGAGATTAGACGGAGCTTCAGAGAACAAATTCTGGAACTGTGACAAGGCCAGGGAAGGGGACCAGGGAGCCGGTTGTGGAAATGAGAGTCGTTTTCCAGGCTGTTTTCTGTGCAGATGTTTCCCAGCCTTGATTCCTGTCCTGTGAGCATGCCCTCCCAGCCCCAGCACAGTAGAGAAGATCTCTACAATGGGAGCATTGTCTCTTCCTTTTAGGTAGAGAAGCTAACATCAGAACTCTGCTTACTTCCACTTAGGTTTCTGCTTGTGATTCAAAATTATTTCTCCACCAAAATGATACTATCTTCTAACCTTCAGTCTTTATAATATTGAGTCTTCATACTCCACTGAGACAGTCTTACATAGCTCAGGCTGGCTTTGTACATATTGGTCCTCTTTTGTTTTTTTAAGTGGTTTTTGAGAGAGAGTTTCTCTATGTAGCCCCTCAGACTCAGAGATCTGCCTGCCTCTGCCTCCTGAGTGCTGGGATTACAGGAGTGTGCCACCGTGACTCGGTTGTTTCATTTTTTAAATCTGTACTACATTTATGCGCACGGGTATGTGTGTGAGCGCGCGTGTGCACATGCAGTGCTGTGTTGTACATGTGGGGCTCAGAGCACAGTCTTCAGGAGCTGGCTCTCTCCTTCCACGTGTTGAGGCAGGGCTCTCTAACTGTTGCGGCTGCTAAGCACGCACGTGCTGCTGCGGGATCCTCCTGTCTCTCCCCCATGTCCCCGTGTAAGTGCTGGGATTACGAATGTGTGCCAGCAGATCCAGCTCTTGTACTCTGTAAGTTCATCAGTGTTGCAGAACAAGTGTTTTACGCATTGAACTGTCTCCCCAGCCCCGGCTCCAGTGTCACACACGACTTTGGCTAGGTCGGTCGTCCTATTTTTCTCTTAGTAATCTGTCTTTTGTTACAGAAGTGTCAACTGTAACCTTTTTGGTGGATGAATAGCATTTTGTCCCCTACAGAGAAAAAGTCAGGAATATGGATGCATTTGAGGAAAACACTGTCCTTCCCCTTCCCCTGACTGCCGCTCCTGTGCAATCACATGGGTTCTTGACTTTAGATGGGTCTTATGCTTGGCTTGGCGCTGTGATGCCAACACACTGGAATCCCTAACCATCTTTGAAAAAGAGATCCCACTGTTTTGTTTTGCCTAGGTCTCCAAGTTATGTAGATACTCCCTCCCTCTTGTGAGACTTTGAGCTTCAGAGCCAATAAGGAGTCGCCTAAATCACACTTGGGGCTGACTAAGGGGTCAGTATTCAAGCCCAAGCAAGGCTGCATGCAGCCAGGCTCTTTGGCACCTGCAAGGGTACCTCCTCCTCAAATCCAGCAGCAGGCCAAGCCTCACTTCTACCTGAAAACAGGCCTAGATGGTTGGTTTTTAAGGGGAACACCTCACAGAGAATGCTCCCTTCATCAGCTCTTCCTCCAGGGCCTGACTCCCAGAGCCTGGCTATAACACAGTCCACTTAACAAACCCTCCACCTACCTGCTGCCTGTTGTCTGGACTGCCTCAGATGCAGGCCTGCTCAGTGTTTCCTAAGTTTAGATCCCAGAAGTGAGCAAGCAGCCTGCATTCTCTCTCTAGACATCTGCCTCTCTCAAGGCTTCCACAGTGTCTGGAACTATGATCTATAAGAGTTACTTAGAGGGCAGGAGCAGGCCCAAAGCAGCAGCCTCCCCAGGAACAAGTACAAGGGAGTGACCCCCTCAGGGAGCAGACCCAAGCCAGAGATCTCTGCAGGACTGGGACCAAGCCAGGGACATCTAGGGAAAGAGGTCTGAGCCAACGACCTCCACCAGACCAGGCCTGAGCTAGCAACCTCTATAGGACCAGGTACAAGGGAGCAACTGCTAAGGGAGCAGGGCCAAGCCAGGGACATCTGCAGGAACAGGCCTGAGGCAGCAACCTCCACAGGAGCAGGCCTGAGCCAGTGGCCACAGCTGGAGCAGGCCCAAGCCAGAGAACACTGCAGGATCTGATGCAAGTCAGGGACCTCCAAGGGAGCAGGCCCTAACCAGTGACCTCTACCAGAGCAAGCCCAAGGCAGAGATCTCAGCAGAAACAGCCCCAAGAAAGCAACCTACTTAGGAGCAGGCCCAAATGACCTCTGACACCCAGGAGCTCCCAGCAACCTCTGTGAACACCAAGTGACTTCCAGGTTACTGGAAACATGGCCCTGACTGCGCCACGAGAAACAACCATCTGAGCCTTGGATCCTCTGGCATCTGGAAGACTGATTACCAAAGACACAGCCCCAGCTACACCAATCAGAGAAAAAGATGGGTAGACAAGATAAGAACACACTCAACACCACGAAGAACAACATAACACTGACAGAAACTAGTAGCCCTAAAACAGCAAGACTTGAACACCCAAATATAGATGAAGCAGATGAAAACTACCTAAAAAATAACTTTAAGAGAATGTTTGAGGCCCTTAAAGAGGAAATAAAAAAATCCCTCGAAGAAATGGAAGAAAAGACAAACAAAAAATTGGGAGAAATCAAAAAAGTCCCTTAAAGAAAAAGCAATCAAACAGATGAAAGAAATGATTCAAGACTTGAAAGCCGAAATAGAGACAATAAAGGAAACACAAACAGAGGGAATTCTGGAAACAGAAAATATGAGAAAATAATCAGGAACCACATGCAAGCATAAACAGCAGAATACAAGAGATGGAGGAGAGAATCTCAAGAGCTGGGCGGTGGTGGCGCATACCTCTAATCCCAGCACTTGAGAGGCAGAGGCAGGCGGATCTCTGTGAGTTCGAGACCAGCCTGGTCTACAGAGCTAGTTCGGGACAGGCTCCAAAGCTACAGAGAAACCCTGTCTCAAAAAAAAAAAAAAAAAAAAAAAAAAAAAGAATCAAATTGAGTGCTGAAATCAACAAAATAGAAACAAAGAAAACAATACAAAGAATCAATGAGACAAAGAGCTGGTTCTTCAAGAAAATCATCAAAATAGACAAACCTTTATCCAAACTAACCAAAAGGCAGAGAGAGAATATCCAAATTAACAAAATCAGAAGTGAAAAGGGGACATACCAACAGACACATAGGGAATCCAGAGAATCATTAGGTCATATTTCAAAAACCTATACTCCACAAAATTGGAAAGCTTAAAGAAAATGGAGAATTTTCTGGATAAATATCAATTATCAAAATTAAATCAAGACCAGATAGGCAAATTAATTAGACCTATAACTGCTAAAGAAATAGAAACAGTCATCAAAAGTCTCCCAACTCCCCCCCCCAAAAAAAAAATCCAGAGCCAGATGGTTTCAGCACAGAATTCTACAGGATTTTCAAAGAAGAACTAAACCAATATTCCTCAAATTGTTCCACACAATAAAAACAGAAGGAGCATTGCCAAACTCTTTGTATGAGGCTACACTTACCCTGATACCCAAACTACACAAAGACGTAACTAAGAAAGAGCATTACAGACCAATCTCACTCATGAACATTGATGCAAAAATACTCGTTAAAATACTGGCAAACCCAATCCAAGAACACATCAGAATATCATCCACCATGATCAAGTAGGCTTCATCCCAGAGATGCAGGGATGGGTCAACATATGAAAATCTGTCAATGTAATCCACTATATAAACAAACTGAAAAATAAAAACCACATGATCATCTCATTAGATGCTGAAAAAGCCTTTGACAAAATACAACATCCCTTCATTATAAAGGTCTTGGAGATAGCAGGGATACAAGGAACATACCTAAACATAATAAAGGCAATATACAGCAAACAACAGCCAACATCAAACTAAAGGAGAGAAACACAAAGCGATCCCACTGAAATTAGGAACAAGACAAGGTTGCCCACTCTCCATATCTATTCAATACAGTTCTTGAGGTTTTAGCTAGAGCAATAAGACACCAAAAGGAGATCAAAGGATACAAATTGGTAAAGAAGAAGTCAAACTCTCACTAATTCCTGATGATATGATAGTTTACATAAGTGATCCCAAAAATTCTACCAAGGAACTTCTATAACTCATAAACACCTTCAGTAATGTAGCAGGATTCAAGATTAACTCAAAAAAATTAGTAGCTCTCCTTTACACAGATGATAAATAGGCTGAGAAAGAAATCAAAGAAGCATCAACCTTCACAATAGCCACAAATAACATAAAATATCTTGGAGTAACTCTATCCAAACAAGTGGAAGACCTGTATGACAAGAACTTTAAATCTTTGAGGTAGGAAATTGAAGAAGACACCAGAAAATGGAAATGTCTCCCATGCTCTTGGGTAGGTAGAATTAACATAGTAAAAATTAAAATCTTAACCAAAAGCAATCTACAGATTCAATGCAATGCCCTCAAAATCCCAGCAAAATTCTTTATAGACCATGGAAGAACAATACTCAACTTCATATGGGAAAGAAAAAAAACCCCAGGATAGCCAAAGCAATCCTGTACAATAAAGGAACTTCTGGAGGCATTACAATTCCTGACTTCAAACTCTACTACAGAGCTACAATACTGTAAACAGCCTGGTATTGGCATAAAAACAGACAGGAGGATCAGTGGAACTGAATTGAAAACCCAGATATCTATCCGCACACTTATGAACACCTGATTTTTTACAAAGAAGCAAATAATATAAAATAGAAAAAAGAAAGCATATTCAACAAATGGTCCTGGCATAACTGGATATCAACATGAAAATAGATCCATATTTATCGCCATGCATAAAACTCAAGTCCAAATGAATCAAAGACCTCAACATAAAACCAAGCACATTGAACCTCATAGAAGAGAAAGTGGGAAGTACACTTGAACGCAGTAGCACAGGAGACCACTTCCTTAACATAACCCTCACTAGCACAGACAGTGAGAGAAGCCATTAATAAATGAGACATTCTGAAACCAGAAAGTTTCTGTAAAGCAAAGGACATCGTTAGCAAGACAAAATGGCAGCCTACAGAATGGAAAAAATCTTCACCAACCTCACATCAGACTGAGGGTTGAGTTCCAAAATATACAAAAAACTAAAGAAAATGTTTATCAAAAGAACAAATAATCCAATAAAAAAGGGGGTTACAGACCTAAACAGAGAACTTTCAACAGAGAAATCTAAAACGACTAAAAGACAATAAGGAAATGCTCAACATCCTTAGTCATCAGAGAAATGCAAATCAAAACAACTCTGAGATTCCATCTTACACCTGTAAGAATGACCAAGATCAAAAACACTGATGACAACTTATGCTGGAGAGGATGTGGGGTAAAGGGAACACTCAGGCATTGTTGGTGGGAATGCAAACTGCTACAACCTCTTTGGATATCGGTATGGCAATTTCTCAGAAAATTAGGAAACAACCTGTCTCAAGACTCAGCAATACCACTTTTAGGTATATACCCAACTGATGTCCAATTGTACCACAAGGACATGTGCTCAACTATGTTCATAGCAGCATTGTTTGTCATAGCCAGAACCTGGAAACAACCTAAATGCCCCTCTACCAAAGAATGGATAAGGAAAATGTAGTACATTTACACGATAGAGTACTACACAGCAGAAAAAAATTAATGACACCTTAAAATTTGCAGGCAAATGGATGGATCTAGAAAACATCGTATTTAGTGAGGTGACCCAGTTCCTGAAAGACATATAAAATATGTACTCACTCAAAAGTGGTTTTTAGACATAAAGCAAAGAAAAACCAGCCTCAGAGAACCTAGACAACAATGAGGACTCTAAGAGAGGCATACATACATCTGGTCTACATGGGAAGTAGAAAAAGACAAGATCTCCTGAGTAAATTGGGAGCATGGGGACCATGGGAGAGGGTTGAAGGGGAGGGGAGGAAAAGGGAGGGGAGGGAAGAAAAAGGGAGGGGAGCGGAGAAAAATGTATAACTCAATAAAAATAAAATAATTTTTAAGAAAAGAAAGAAAAGAGTTACTTAGAGGACAACTTTGCAGATCTAGTATGGAGATGCTCCCTCCAGAAAGCCCAGCCGTGCCTTCCAGGAGTCCCCTTAGTCCCTATCACTCTCCACATTGCCTGGAGGCTAGAATCAGCTTTAGCAATAAAGGTTCCCTCCTGAGAGGCCCTGCGCTAGAATGCCTCTCTCCTCCACACCTGCTTGCAGGGATTGGGGCAACAAGAGAAGGTTCTTTTGCCGTTTCTCAGTAGGAGTAGGAACAATCTGTTTGGCTGTTTGTTTAACTCCATCCATTTACATGTTTATCCCTTTGTTATTCCACCACTTACCTAGTGTCTATTCAGGGACCTACTGTGCCTCCTGTTGTGATGACTGCTGAGAATGTAAGAGCTGCTGGCCTCTAGCAGCGAAGATCCAGGGGGACTGAGGGAAAGAGAATCGCAAGATGCTTGCCTAAGGGCACAAAGGTGGGGGTCAAGTAGAGAGAAGTTGATGGGAAAGCCCTGCCCTTCCCAGATTCTCCTTGTTCTTGTAGACAGTTGAGTGCTCGCTAGCACACACACACACACACACACACATACACACACACAGAGTCTCACATACACACACACACAGAGGTCGAATCTAGTAACATTAGACTATAATACGACTGTAATATGACTATAATATAATATAACACAGATTATATGGATTGACAGGAAGTGCTGAAGAGCTGTATAACAAATGCTTCCTGAGGGATGCTATTTCAAGAGGTACAAGGATTTTGTTTTTTAATGAAAATAATTAAGTAGCCCACGGTCCCCACACTGGAAACACCCATTTCTAGCTGGTCAGTCACAGGAAGGGTGTGGTAGCCACGCGGAGGAAAGTGGCTGAGCCCGATCCAGGCTAAGCCACCTGGACTGAGTCAGAATAGTCATTCCAAAAGAGCCTGGAAGGTGACGTAGGCAAGAGGACAGTGTGGAAAGATCCGATGGTCTCGTGTGGCTAAGAAGAATAACAAGAAGTTCTCAGAGGGAGGAAATAAGGCTGGCGAGGTGGCTGGACAGATGCTCAAGGCCATCGAAATGGTCCACTAGGTAACTCCTCAGGCCTGAAAGTGGAGGGACAAGGTGTGTGTGTGTGATGTACGTGGTGTGCATGGTATATGTGGTCTGCGTGGTATGTGTATGGTGTGCATGGTGTGCATGGTGTGCATGGTGTGCATGGTGTGTGTGGTGTGCGTTGTGTGCATAGTATGTGTGGTGTGCATGGTGTGAATGGTACGGTGTGCGTGGTCTACGCTTTTCACCCAGTTCGTTCCCACATCCTTCAGATCCCATCTCTGGGTCACTTCACCTGGTCTGTAGTAGAGGGCAGATTTTTTCCTGTGTCCTGGCACAGAGTTGGGTACCTCCATTCCTACTCTTCCCAGTCATCATCCAGATTTATTCCAGAGCTTATCTGATTCATAGCTGAATTCCTCATTCACACCACAGGCTGTTGTGAGGCTGGGAACCGTGCCTACCTCGCTCACTGCGCGCGCTTTGTTTTAGCGCGGGATAGGACTCCATCAATATCCCTGATTTGATTGCTGTTTGGAAGCCTGGGGAAGATTTAGAGAGCATCATGTGAGTTGGGAGAGCTGGATATAAACACAGAAGTAGGAAAATAACAGCACAGGACAGTACAATAGAGATAAAAGTTGTTGTAAGCTCAAGGTCAGAGTAGATAGTGTGTGTTAAGAAAGGAATTTATCAGCTGGGATGTTTTTGTCAGCAAGTAGCAAACTAGGGAACTCAAATCAGAATCAGGAGTGGAGTTGATTATCTCTTAGCAGAGGTTCAAGGGAAGGGCAGGATTGGAGTGAGGAGGTCAGCACCTCAAGTTTTGTCTCCTCCTCTGCCATCCCCTGGTGGGCTTTGTCTACAGGCCAGGTGGCAGGATGCCCACAGCATTTCTAGTCAGGGAACTATCCTGTTGAAGAAGGAGAGAACCCTCCAAAGTATCTCTCCCAGTGTCGAGTCAACAAGGCCATTTCCAGGCAAACTGCTGCTAAGGAAGGTAAGATTCAAGGACTAAGAAAATTGGACTGATCAGACCTAATGGTACATGTCTGTAATCCCAGCATTCAGTAGGAGGATTGCCAATATGAGAACGGACTAGACTATATCTCAAGACATTGTCTCAAAAATAAAATAAAACAAAACAAGCAAACAACAACAACAACAAAAACAATGCTTTGTCCTGAGAGGTGGTGCACACCTTTGATCCCAGCAGTGAGATATAGGAGGGGGCAGGCCTCTGTGAGTTCCTGGCACTTCAGGGTAGAGAGTATGACTCTATCTCAAATAGACAAAGCAAACAAGCAACCAAACAAACAAACGAGTGTCGCAGAATGTAGCTCCGAGGTCTAACACTTTCTTAGTGTGTACAAGGCTCTAGGTTCAGTCCCTAGCAACAGGAAAAGAAAAAAAGAGGAAGGGAGGGAGAGAGGGAAGGAGGAAGTGGGAGGAAGGGAGAGAGGGAAGGAGGGAGGAAATTCAACTAAGTACAGTTTACCTGTGATAATAACTTGAGATCAGTGAAGGGAAGAGCAAACATCCCACAAGAAAATTAGGGGTCCTCTAAACATGAGTAAGAGATGCTACTGTATGCTGAAAAGGTCTAGAAAAGACCCCATAGAAGATGTGTTTAAGTTAATTTTTCAGAATTATGGGACTTATTCAAATAGGAAAGTGTTATGATTTGCTGGCCTGGTCTGGTCACCTGGGTACCCTGTCCCTTTAAGAAACAAGCCCTGCCCTCTCCCAACCCCTCTCCTTCTGCTCTCTCTCTTTCCACCTCTCACCTGAAGTAATAACTTCTGCATGCTCTCTCTCTTCTTCCTCCTCTCTATGCCTCTCTCTCTTCTTCTCTTTTTGCCCTTCCCCCCTTTCCTTTCCCTTCCATAACCCACTAAATAAACTATACCGACTCTCTTTGCATGGCACGCCTGTCCATCTCTCACCTGCTCCTCGCGGGACCAGCTGCCCCCCCCCAACCCCCTGAGGAGTCTCACCTGCCTGGGACCCACATAGGCCTCGGGTGGTGGAACCTGCTGCCCCTCGGGGAACTGTGCCATTTTATCTAAACCCCTGCAGAAAGGGCAAGGAGAAATGAGTACCAGAAATGAAGATAAGCCAGGCTTGCTCCAGATGTGCCTTCCAAGAGATATTGTTTGAATCCACTCAAAACTAGGTCATAAAAGACTTGGACTTTGATGGCAAAAAGGCCACCACACCCCTGCTCTACTGCTTGGTACCTTCACCGTCTTGGGACTTCTATTTCCTCCTCCGTGGAAGGAGTGAAGCCAACAGTGCTGTGTCCCCGGAACGTGACCAAGAGCACTACACTGTTTGGGAGTCTGCGCATGGATGGCATCCATGAACATTTGTGTCCTTCCTTGGGAAAAGATGCCACTTTAGAAAGCACACTGAGGTGCCAACACAAACTTCAGAAACAGAAGCCACAAATCTGGGCGTGGATACCAAAAGAGATTTCTTTAACTGGAGTCTTGGAGGAGCATGGGGCCTTCCCTTGTCTTCTCAGTTTCAAGCTCTTGACTTTTGTTAACATAAACTTTGACGGCAGGTGATATGGGAAGGTCACTAGATGACACATGGACCCAAAACAAGGGTCCATCTAAGTGTCCCAGACATCTAAGGCCGCCCAAGGAGATGAGAGCGCTGTGTTAGAGAATGTTGAGGACCTTCTCAGTGGGGAGATCCTTGTAGGCATGAAGATGACAATATATAGTCCCCATAGCTATTCAGAAGCATCACCTAGATGGCAGTCAAAAAGGTCCACTCTAGGAGACTTGTTTGGGTGGGTTCTAGCCTGGCTTCTGCAGGCCAGTGACCTGCAACTTCAGGATGGGGGCTGTTGGCTGCTTCTGCTGCTGTTGTCTCAGAGGTCTGAGCTGTTCAGGGCACAGACTGAGTGTATGTAGGTGCTTATGCAGGCATGATGGTGACGGAGACTTGGAAGGAAGCTGCTCCACATGTTGTGGGTACAGGATCATTGTTCTGAAAGAGATCGCCTCTTTAAAGAACCTAGAGAGGACACACAAGGAGAGAGGCTCAAACAGGGATTTGAAAACCATCAAGAGATTCAGCCACTGGCAGGGGAAGAGGGAGGGATGCTAATCTGATGGGGGGGTACTGAGGGGATATAGGGGGGCAGGCAGCACTGCACAGTGCTTATTATATAAGACAGCAATTGTTCCTACAGGGAATGGGACCTATGCTTTCTAGGGTTTAGAAATTCAAGCCTCTCTGAGCATTGGTCCCGAAGTTCCACAGCGTGGGCTGCATAAGCCAAGGACACCCACTGCCCCCTGCAAGCATTAGCATCCAGGAAGACTGCCACTGCAGCATTCCTTAATGGAGCTCCCCAACTCCATCTCCCGGCCTGCATTATTAATGCATTATGTCATCGTGCCTTGCACTTGCTCTTGGCTGCTGAAATTTTTAGAGCAGTATTATTAATTGAATCAATTAGCTCTGGGGCTATCAGCCCAGCCATGTCAGAAGACTGGAGACAGACAAGGCAAGGATCTCTCCCTCTCTCTTTGTGACCCCCATCTCCCCCACTCTCGCCCTTTTTCCTGGGAATCCCCATTCCCCACCTCTCTTGTTTTTGCCTCCCTCTCCGGTTTCTCTTCCCATTTTCTCTTGCTATTCTTCCCCCCCCCCCCCCCCCCCCCCCCCCCCCCCCCCCCCCCCCCCCCCCCCCCCCCCCCCCCCCCCCCGCCTCACAGGGAGCCTGAGAGAACAGCACTCACTTCCTCAGCCTGGCCATTCAGGTTTCTACTCCTGCATCCCCTCAACATGGTCCTGCAGACAGGTCAGGAAGCAGCAACACAGAGCACCAGTGTCACTGACTTCCTGCTGCCTGAAACACTAGACTACCTGAATTGTATGGAGACTGTCCTCAGAGCTTCTAAGTTAGCTGGTTAGGGCATAGGAAGGCAGGTAAGAAAAGACTTGGTGCTCACTGCCTGTCATTCATTCATGTGTTCATTTCATTCATTCCTTTCCTCCCCATGTGTATCTAACCTTATGATAGGTACCGTGAAAATAAACGAGGAGACTGAACTCCGGCATCCTGGGATGGGCATGATAGCCAGAGAGAGCAGGCATTGAAAGAACTACCGCAGAATGGTACAAAAGGAGTGGACTCCTTCAGGGATGACCACACCCCTTAGAGAACCTTGTGTGACTCAGGTGGGGAAGAGGAAAGCCCAGGAAAATGGAGAAGTCCTCAAGAGGAGGGAAAGTGAGGTCCAGACAGGCTAGGGCTCTGGTGAGCAGGATCAGCCCCAGGTCCAGGCAGGCTGGGGCTCTGGTGAGCAGCGTCAGCTCCAGGTCCAGGCAGGCTGGGGCTCTGGTGGGCAGGGGTCAGTCCCAGCAGGGAGAAAGGAAGGAGCATCTCAGTACCCAGGAGGAACTGGGTAGCTCTCTAGCCAATGCCAGTCCATCTGGAGGGGGACCAAGAAGTGAGTGGAAAACCTGGATGGGGGCCAGGACACCTGGACACCAGTGCCCATGCCTCTGATCCCTTCATCAGAAATCAGTAGCTCACATTCCCTGTAAAACAAACAGATACCTGGATGGAAACATCCAGGATGAATCACCCAGGACACTCCTCCATATTCACCGTCCCTTTCTTCAAAAGCAGGCTCACCTTACAGAAAGATACCTCCCTAGAAAACTAAGGGCCAAGGGTCCACTTGGCTATCCCAAGTCCCAGTGGGAGTGTGTTCTTGAGGTGTTTTTTTTTTTTCTGTTTGAAATGTATCAAGCATGTACAGAGAGAATAGAACATGGATCCTCTTCTACTCCAGCTGGGTTTCAAGAATTATCACTTCATGGTGCACAGATGACCAACAGGGATAAATTAGACCTATGCATGAAGACATGTGTGTATGAAAATGCTCTAATGAAAAATCACATCTTTGTATACTAACTTTAAAAATTAATTTACGGTAGGGATGTAGCTCAGAAGATAGAGGGCTTGCCTAGCATGTACAAACACTTGGGTTTGATCAATAAGCTGGACAGGATGGCATGCCCTAAAATTCTAGCACATGGAAGGTAAAAGCAAATTCAAGACCATCCTCCTAGTTTAGACTGTACATAGCAAGTTCAAAGTTAGCCTGAGCTATTGAGTCCTTGTTTCAGAAATAATAAGTTTTAAAAACCAATATATTAACTCATGCCCAGTGCTTCTCCCATCCTCCCCAACTGTCTGGAGGGCCTGAAGGATATTCTCCCAAGGTAATATCCTTTCTAAAGGAAAGGCCTACTAACCTTTTATTCTGGTATTTTTTTTCTTTTAAAAGAGCCTCTCTATTCTTTCTCAGACACATATGATTATCCATGAGGTTAACTTCAAGTGGAGGAAAGGTCCCCTTGTTAAACTCTCCCAATGTGCCAGGGCAGGAGATGGTGTTATTTACTCATCCAGCATATAGAGAACTTGGGATAATCAAGGGACGACAGAAAGGTCTCATGTGGTAAACTGCTGAGGCTCACAAAATCCAAGACCCTCTTCGTACACTGCATTGCCTCAAACTCCTTCTAGTGGGAGACTGCTGTGCGAGCTCCTTCAGCCAATAGCCTTAAGATACCAGCCCACTTGGGAGTGGTCTCTTATACTATAAATGCAGCTGTAGAGTGAGCACTTGCTCTCTTGCTTCCTGCTGTCATGAGGATGATGTTTTTTTCTACGAGATCCTTGAAAAGTAAAATGATAGTTAAGATTCAAGATTGCTGTTTTGTATAATTGCAAATGGTCTCTGAGTAGGCTTTTTTTTAAATTATAAACTGGTTGGCCTCTTAGCTCAGGCTTTCTTATTAACTAATTCTTTCATCTTAACCCATAATTCTTGTTTGTGGTAGCCACGTGGCTTGGCACCTTTTATCAGTGAGGCATTCTCATCCTGCTTCCTGTGTCTGGATGATGACTAGACTGAGTCTTTCTTCTTTACAGAACTTTTCCATTCTGGTCTCCCCACCTATACTTCTTGCCTGGCTACTGGCCAATCAGCATTTTTTTTTTTTTTTTGATTTTTGAGACAGGGTTTCTCCATAGCTTTTTGGTTCCTGTCCTGGAACTAGCTCTTGTAGACCAGGCTGGCCTCGAACTCACAGAGATCAGCCTGCCTCTGCCTCCTGAGTGCTGGGATTAAAGGCATGCGCCACCACTGCCTGGCTGCCAATCAGCATTTTATTAAACCAGTACAACTGACAAACCTTTACAGGGTACAAGACCATTGTCACACATCACTACCCCCCCCCCATTTTTTAAAACAAGAACTCTGAATAAAATCTTTTTTGTTTAGCTTTTTTCCTGACTATTATCCTTAACAACTAACCAACATTCTAAACAAAGGCAAACATCCATAATCCATTTTTTTTTTTAGAAATATGGGCAAAGTTATCTAAGTTACTTCCTGCTGATTGGGGGGCAATGATAATCTTAAGGGAACCTAAAGAAAATTAGAATTATGGTCAAGTCCTGACTAGAATATTCTGTGAGGCTTGATCATCTCAGCCAGCAGTCTTGAGACTGTTCTAGATATAGAACTCAGACATCTGGGCAATCTACTCCTATTGGATTTTTCTTAGCCCAGAATGAATCCACAGCCTCTCATTTCCTGTGGAAACAAAACAAAACCTCTTCTCCAAAGTAACATATCTTTTGAACTAAATTTTGAAGTCAAAGCATTTTCAAACTATATATGTTGTATTAATCCAGCAGCATTTATGATCTGTATTCTCTGTATATCTTTGATTGTCCTGAAACTCACTCTGTAGACCAGGTTGTCCTCGAACTCACAAAGATCTGCCTGCCTCTGCCTCCCAAGTGTTGGGATTAAAGGTGTGTGCCACCACACCCAACTATTCTCTTTCTTTCTTTTTTATTTTAAGAACATTATCCATTTTTTTCCTCTCCCAAGCCTACACATATTTTTAAATGCACTGTATACTATTTAGAGGTTTTCTTCATCTGAATCTATCTTTACTGTATATATCTCTTTTTCTGATCACATGAGTGTTTAATTTACTAAGCCATATGGCTAGGATTAAAGCTGTGGCTTTGATGACTGGATCCACCCCATTCCTTAGCTTTCTGAGAGTCTAGCTTCATGGCAGAGGTACTGGCGGGAGCCATGTTTATTGCCACAACTCTATGGAGTTTCGAGGTCTGTGCCACCACCAAGAAGCATGCTGTCGGCAATTCATAAATACCATTTAAGTGTTTTCTGGCAGTTCTCGTAAGACAACTGCAAGGTTTTTGAAGCTAAAGCTGAGTCAGGGAGTCTTTCTTCAGTGAGGCGCACTTTCCTCTAGCAAACACAGCCCACCCGAGAAATTGCTGCTACCAAGAAGTCATGCTTAACTCTATTCTTTTGTGTCTAGAATTACTTCCCAAACTTTCTCAGGTTTTAAGTAGATTTAACTGTCCACATTGATGCCATTTGTTGACTGAGGTTTCTGTCCCACCTGGTCCCACAGCCTTTCAGTTCCAAAGAAACACACAGAGGTCCACATTAATTATAAACTGGTTGGCATATTCACTCAGGCTTCTTATTAACCCTTAAGTTTACATTAGCCCATAATCCTTGTCTATGTTAGCCTTGTGGCTTGGTACCTTTTATCAGCAAGGCATTCTCATCTTGTTTCCTCTGTGTCTGGATGACTGCAGACTCTTTTTTTTTTTTTAAAGATTTATTTATTACATACGGTGTTCTGTCTGCAGGCCAGAAGAGGATACGAGATCTCATATTTAGTTGTGAGCCATCATGTGGTTGCTGGGAATTGAACTCAGGACCTCTGGAAGAACAGCTAGTGCTCTTAACCTCTGAGCCATCTCTCTAGTCCTTGTTTTGTTTTTAAGATCCCCAGAAAGGTCTCCATGAACACCCCCCAAAAATACTTCACCGAACAAAACATAGAAAGCAGTTTGAAGAGAACTATGCCCATATTCCCAAATATTGTTTATAAATGTTTGTTTACAAATAAAGGGGATATACTATAGATTTGCATTGGCATGATCTTGCTTTATTGATACAAATTTAAGGTCAATTTTGTTATATACATATATATATTTCTGCTCTTGATTAAGGTGTTGAGTTTGTGCAGTTCATTTGAAAATGTAATGCATAATTGAGAATATAGGTTAATAGATAATCATCTATAATAGTCAAGCTTGTAGTCATGTTTTCTAGATATATAAAGATATATTTCATTTAGAGAGGTATTCTTCAATCTTTCAGAGACCTTCAGAATATGGCATTTAAAATGTTTTTTGGGTTTTTTTTATTAATTTTTTTTTTGTTTTTCTTAAATAAAAATTTCTGCCTCCTCCCCGCCTCCCTTTTCCCTCCCTGTCCCTTAAAATGTTTTAAGATCTTAGGACTTTTCATGACAATGAGACACATCTGTTCCTTGCAGCACAAATTTACTTCAAAAGGATGATGGGCACCGAAGAGTTTCCTTATGGCATTGGTTAGCCATTTGGAAAGAAAACTGCTCTTGCCTGAACTGCTTGATGCTATGCTGTATGAACTGGACATGCAGGACCCACAGAGAAATGACTATTGAACTTGCCTAAAGGTGAGACAATCCTTCGGGGTTTCTCCTTCATGAAAGAGTCTGCTAGACATTCTACAGGACACAGAAGAAAGTGACGGACAAACTACCATTATAGGTGGAACTGTCTTTGAAATTTCCTGCTTCATGGAAAAGTCTGCTGGATACTATGGACCTGAGAGCTGAAGACTGGATGCTTCAACAGTATATAAGAACTTTGGGTGACTGTCCAGGCAGTGTGATGTCTCTGTCAATTCTAGAGTTTTGGAGGTTTCTTACAATGTCCTTCCTGTTTACTTAGGTAATATTATATTCTTCTGAAGTTTTTGATGGAGCTGAAGAATAGATAGTTATAACTATAGTTTTCCTTAGTTATGATAAAAGATAAAGTAGATGTAAATATTATAACTGTAATTCTTGCTTGATACCTGTTTTGTTATATGTAATTTTACTATGTCAAAGTTCAATCCTTCCTTTTTATTTAAACAGAAAAGGGGAGGTGATGTGGGATTTCCCCTCTGAATGCTGTGAATACCATTGGTTAATAAAGGACTGTCTTGGGCTTGTGCAGGGCAGAATAGAGGTAGGCAGGGGATGGGGGAAATTAAGCTGAATGCTGGGAGAAAGAAGGTGGAGTCAAGGAGAAGCCATGGAGCCGCCACAGAGACAGACATGCTGAAACTTTACCAGCAAGCCACAGCTATGTGGCAATACACAGATTAATGGATATAGGAGTTAGCCAGAAATATGCTTAAGCTATTGGCCAAACAGTATTGTAAATAATATTGTTTCTGTGTGATTATTTCAGTTCTGAGCTGCTGGGCGATCTGAAAATGAAATAGAAGCCTCCTACAACAGGAGACTAAAGTCAAAATAGGAAAAGGACAAAAAATTTGCTTGTTGGTAGTGTCTGAGTCTAGATCTCCAAGTTCTACTTACTTCTTTCTTGACCTTGTGTGCCCACATCCTTTCCTCACACCCTCAGTGAAGCCTGCCAAGGGAAGGCCTCTGAGCACAGTGTGCCCAGTGATTGGGCACAGCAAACTTCCTAAAGAATGGGAAATGTACTGTTCTGTGCTGTCTGACATGGCAGCCACAAATGCTTCCTGAGTGAGTGAGTAAGCCCTTGTCACATAGTTCTAACTGGAAGGCCTTAAAATGCCAAGTACAGAAGGCTAGGCTGTTAGGATTCAAGCATGATACTGGCCCCTGTCACCTGGCAGGATGCGCCCAGTGTCCTATGGCTGCTACATCACCATGTAGTCTGTACACAGGTGCAAAAGCTTCCTTTAAGAGACAAACCCTGCCTACTCCTGCCTTCTCTGCCATGTCTCTCTGTGTCTGTCTCTGTCTCTGACTCTGTCTCTCTCTCTGCCTCTCTTCCCCAGTAAACTTACTTCTCATGTAAGTTCTGTCTGATGGTGTTTGTCATCTGTCCATTCCCTGCTCCCCCCGTCCGTGTCCCCTCAACCTCCCCTATGCGATCCACTCTCCCACCTCGCACCTCATATCATTACATTGGTGTCATGACTCAGATTTACTCAATGTGTGTGTGTGTATGCATGTGACTTTTGATTAAACCCTATGTGTGTAAATAATGGCTAGATTTAACTCTGCATGTGTGTGTATGTGGGTATGCAACTTAATTTCAACTGTGCATATATATTCACATAATTATTGTTTAAAATTTTTTGAACAGTGCTACTGAGTTCTATTTATGGTACCTCCTTCTAGACTAACAAAACAAGTCTCGAATACTTTAAATTGGTATGTGCTTTTAAATGATAATAAACATATATGGTTAGGTCTGTTACAACATACCAGATATGTGATTCAACTCTGCTTTAAAATAAATTCTACATACTGATAAAAATCTAAGGTTATAAAGATCTATTTCAGATAAACAAAAGCTAAGTGCTTATGTCTTTGCCAAAGGTTCAACACCACGCTTCTAGAGAATTTAAATAAGTAACAACAAATGTTTGATGTTTTGATTTCTTTCCTGAGCTCATTAAAAGATTTTATTTTGACACCAAAGATGCTTCAATTCAAAATCATTGTTTTTAAGGCTATAAACCTGACAGAAATGTAATGTAAAGTCCTAATCTTATAAATGTTGCCAACCTATTGTAGACTGTTAAGGAAAAAGTTGAGTCATCTTATGCATGATCGAGTTCTTTAATTGTGGGACTGATGCAAAAAATTACAGGGTTAAAGCCTTAACTAGCCACCTATGTGCTTAAGTAACTAAAGACAAAGTTTGTCTACTCATATATACTCAATAGACAGCCCTCAAATGCTCAGAGGTCTGGAGAATATGGCACTTGAAATATTTAATTAAAAGGCTTTTTGTGACAGAGAGACAGATTAGTTCCTAGCAGTACCCCCATTTCCTCCACTGAAGATGGGTGGGAACAGAAGAACCCCTCGCTTCAGAGTGAAGTACTCGCCACTGAGCAAACTGTCTTTTACTTCAACTCTTGTAAAGCCCTCTTCAGACCACAGACAACAGGACACTGGGGAACCAACTGCCTCAAGTTGCCTAAGACAAAGGTGAAGTCCTCCCACTCGTCCTTACTCCACAAAAGCCTGTGGAATCTTCTGGGGCCTTGCAGGTCTACCTCTGCCAGTTAAAAAATGAATGTTGATCTGAGACCTGCCCTCAGTGACCATGGAGGACCCCGGGGTGGCTGTCTAGGAAGCCAATCAAGTAAGTGTTATTTTTAAATCAATAACTCAGGTAAAATGTATCATTCTCAGGATCTCTGATGAAGTTTGACAACTGGTTGCCTTGCCAGCTGCCTTTTCAGTTCTCTGTGTAAAATTCAGGTCACAGGCCTCACTTTCTAGAGCCAAGGCTACGTCTAGACACAATTCACCTTGCGACCAGACTCAAGAAGAGACAAACTCACAAAACAGATTTCTCCTGAGTGCTGAGGTGATGTCATAATGATGGGAAAGGAACAGGTGCTAAGGTTCACTTATGTGAAGATAGAAAAGCTTAAAATGTGAGGATCTAAGAATGTTTCAGGGGATAAGAAGGTGTTTTAAAGTGTGCAAATGCCTGTTATTAAGGTGTGTAAATACAAGCTATAAAGATACTGCCATTTCTACAATGGAAATTTCAGAACAAATTATAAACAGTGAAAATGCTAATGTGTGTAAAAATTATGTTTTCACAAACTCAAAAAATTCTTGTAAGTTCCAGGGAGTCTACTTGGAGGGTTTACCTTGAACAGGTCAGATCCACCCCTTCCTCAATTACCAGGAAAAAGAAAAAAGTTTCCCTAAACTTAACCTTGACCTCTCCTCTGCCAACATCTTGTCAGTTCCAAGAGGTATCAGAGAGCTCCACAGAGCCTGGACAGCAGTGAAGTAATCCGCTACCCCAGGACGTGGCCAGCATCCTAGCTTTCTCAGGTCCCCCAAGGATGGTCAATGCCCTAGAACAGCAGGAAGCAGTCTTGGGAACCCTGTGCCCCATCCCTCTTCCACCTGGCATCCCCTTTAATTTTCTCACCTTTTTATGATAAGAAAAAGGTGGGGATGTTAGGATTCAGACACTATGCTGGCTTCTGTCACCTGGCAGGGTGTGCCCAGGGTCCTATGGTTGTTACATCACTGTGTAGTCTGTACACAGGTGCAAAAGGTTCCTATAAGAGACAAACCCCACCTACTCCCGCTCTCTCTTTCTGCCATTTCTCTGAGGAGGCAGGTCATTGTCTCTCTGTCTCTTTCTTTCTCCCTCCTTTTCTCCTCTCCCTTCCCCAATAAACTTCCTTCCTATCTAAGCTGTCTGATGGCATGTTTTCCCTCTCCCCATGAGATCCACAATCCTGCACATCATTACAAGGGCTTTGTCCTTCAGAACTTAGGGGATTCTGAGAAGTATAAGAGCAAAGAACAGTTTGATGGAGAAAGGAGGCTTTAGGTTTTATTGGTTTATTGGTTTGATTGATGCCATGGGGAAATCTTGACTTGGACCATGGACCCCGGTTTAAGCACATGTTCAGCTTCACTTCTCACAGTCAACCTTACAAAGCTGAGAGTTTGTTATTCAGAAACTGAGGCTCACAAGAGGGGGCTACCATGGAATTCAGGAGCACTGAGGAACTGGAGCCCATGTCTATCTTCCTACAAAACATCTGAGTCCCATGTGGTGCTGTCTCGGAAAATGCAGCAGCTATCAGCATGGATTAAAGAGTCAGAGGGCAGGGAGACATCTCCTCTGCTGGTACCCAAAACAGTGCTGTCCCTCAGGAGGGGCTAAGTAAATCCTTGCTTACTTAAATTGTACCAGAAGATGGTACTGGAAAGTTCTTCATCTGGATTGGCTGCCAAAATCTAAATGGTGCAAAACTTCAAGAAACTTATTTTCCCAAGTCAGGCTTTCAATCCAAAGCTCTTGCAGGTCTATAACAGTTATGGTCCATTATAGCCACCAAGCCCAACTCTTGACAGTACCCTCCCCAGAACTGTGGTTATGCCCAGGGTCAGCTGGAGGGGACAGGTGCTGAACCCTTGCTCTGTAAAAATGGCATTGCTTCTGGCTTTCTCTCAGGGCACTTGCCTTTCCTCTAATCCTCTCAGCAGTGTCTAGAAGGCTGGACCCGGCATCTAGGGCCTACAAGTCAATGTGAGGCCAAGAGACACAGTTCTCTGTGGAATGAGGAGCCATCTCCCTCCTCAGTCTCTTGAAAGTTACTTTATGGGAAATCCGCCCTTGTTCCTGCCAATGAGGTTAACTTTGTTTCTCATCTCCCTCCCTACAGCCAGATCTTCTGGTTAGAAAACCTGAAAAGTACTGGCAATGCTAAGACAGTCCAGGTCGCTGTAAGCTGGAAGACCAGGCCTTCTGGGCTCGGCAGAGTGGGTGGAGCTAACACAGACTGTCACTAGACAAGATGGTTCTGGCCAGTTTCCAGATGAACTGGATACAGTTCCTGATGGTTAGGAGAGAAGGCCTTTGATCTGCGAGAGTTTCCTGGACACCCTTGTGTGTTCTTACCAGAAGCCAAGGGGCAGACAGCAGCAGAAACTCAGCTTGAGAGTATACACAACAGGCCTGGGGTGTAACTCAGACAATAGAACGTGTACCCCAATTACACAGAGTTAGAGGCCGGCCTGCACTACAAGTGACCCTAACTCAAACAAACAAACAGTGGGACCGGAAAGCTGTCTCAACACTTAAGAACCCAAGCTCAGCTCCCAGCACCCAGTTCCAAGCATGCAAAGCCCTCTTCTTCCCTCGGTGCATACCGGCACACGCACACACACACATGCAAGTAAAATATTTAAAGAGAAGAAAACCAAGTTTAAAAAAAAATGCACACAGCAGGTAAATAGCCTGGTGACAGATCGCCTGGATTTAAATTCCGGTTCTGCCACCAACAGACTATCCAATCTCAAACAAATTGTTGGTCTCTGAGTCTCTGTTCCAACTTCCCTTTTTCTTCTTTTTTCTTTTCTTTCTTTTTCCTTTCCTTTTCTTCTTCTTTTTTTTTTTTCCTTTTTAATAATGCGGATTGGAGCCAGGGCCTTGTGCATAATAGGCAAGTCAAGGTTTTATTGGCACTGAGCTACACTCCCAGGTGTTTGCTTGGCGGGCAGTTACTTAAGCCATAGGCTTTAGCAACAGACAGGCCTAGGTTTAAATCTAGCTTTGTCATTCATTAGCAGTGGGCCTTGGGGAAGTCTTTGGCCTCGTTATGTCTTAGTTTCCTCACCTAGAAAATAGAAATGGTGCCAGGTATATTGGCGCACGCCTTTAATCCCAGCACTCTAGAGGCAGAGGCAGGCGGATCTCTGTGAGTTCAAGGCCAGCCTGGTCTACATAGTGAGTTCCAAGACAGTTAGGAATATAGAGAAAAGGAAGGAAGGAAGGAAAGAAGGAAGGGGAAGGAAGGGGAGAAGGAGAGAGAGAGGGGAGGAAAAAAGAAAGAAGGAGAGAAGAAGAAAGAGAGGGAGAGAAAGGGAGGAAAGAGAAAAAAGACACTAGAGAGAATGGTCATAACTTACATGGTTGTTACACAAATTAAACATAAACTGGGTATGGTGGCACATGGTGGCACATGGTGCGCATACCCATAATCCCAGAACCTGGAAAAGAGAGACAGGAAGATCAAGATTTCAAGGCTATCCCAGCTACAGAGCCAGATCAAAACCAACCTAGGCCCCCTGAGATGTTGTCTGTAATAAATAAACAAATCAAACGAACAGGGGGGCTGGAGAGAAGTCTCAGCAGTTACGAACGCTCGCTGTTTCCACAGAGAACCTGAGTTTGAGTTCAGCCCCACAGTGGCTCATAAACTCCAGGTCTAATAGATCCAACTCACTTTTCTGGCCTCTGAGGGCACCAGGCATGCATGTGGTACATATCCATACACACATATGAGCACTCACTCATACACAGAAAATAAAAATAAACATAAAAACAAACTTTAAATGTATGAATCTGTATCTACTGCTTGGTACACCACTTGAAACACACTCCGAGTCTATCATCTCTGTTCCGTTAGTCACTTGCTTAGCTAGAGTCGTATGTCAGGCAGGAAGGGAGAGGAAGAGATGGTAACTGGGGGATAGATATCAGGAAGGATGCTGAGCCAGAGGGAGGGTGAGGTTGAACAGGAGCTGCTGGGACGTGGGATCCAGGCAAACCTTCAGGGTGCTGTACCTTTGTATACATGATGATAGGCTAAGGGGGTTGAGATCCCACTGAATCCCATTCCCCCTGCTTGTACAGATTGCCTTCAAGATTGGGTTTCTGTGTTCCCTCAACTGTTAAGTAATTTCTTTGGTTCCCAGGTGGCCCCTGGTTTGGGAATTCTCTCCAGAATCCCTGGAGATGTAGCCCTCTTTGATAGCAGCCTCATATTGGCTCTCAAAGTCTCTAGGGTAGAGATGCTACTCCATTGAACTCCTTTCTGGTTTGTAGGGTCTTCCTTCCTTGTTCCAGGATCTCTGGGCAGCTTAAGGAGATGTGAACCGTGCAAAAGGAAGGAAGAAGAGGCATGAGTCTGAGGACAAGCTCTTATGACTTAATTGTTTTGTCTCCCAAGCGTGTGCTATGCCCAGACTCCACCAGCCACAGTCTACAGACACAGATCCTGCAAGATAATAACAAGTCTGAGGTCAAAACAACCCCTGGCTTTGCTGTGCGCTGTGAGATGTGGGTTAGGAGGAGATTTCCCTCTGGCAGTCACCCTCTCCTACCCACCTCTCTCTCAGGCCAGCTCTTCCGGCCTCGGTATTCAGTGGTATTGTTTTTTTTCTCCCCCCTGTGGCATCTTTTTTAAAAGCTTATTTTTATTATTAGTCTAGAGGGTGCGTGTGTTAAAGGCCATCCTGTACTACACAGCAAGATCCTGTCTCAAAATTAAGATATAATATAAACAAACAAACAAGGGCCAGGTAAAATGGCTCAGAGTGTAAAGACCATTGTCACGTAAGTCTGATAATCGGAGTCCAGTTTTCAGAAACCACGGTGAAGGAGAACCAACTTCCGACAGCTGTCTTCTGACCTCCACACATGCGCTGTGATATACACACATCACACACACACATTCACAATAATAAACATCACAAATACAGGAGGAGCTCACAAAGCTCCACCCATCTTCTCTGAGGTTCTTGAAGCCGAGGGGAAAGACATTTCCTTCAGTGGTGTAGCCATTGGTGTGATGCCTGTGATCTTGTAAACAACTCTAATTAAATGTGCTGGCTTACCAATGAGTGACTCATTGGTCACACAGACACACACACAGACACACACACTCACACACATGCGCTTACATACACACTCACACACACATATATACACTCACACAAACGCACACACTCACACACACACACATCAAAACATACAAGAAGAAGGGAGGCTAGTAAGGGAGAGGATGTGGATCAGTGGGAGTGGATAAGAATCAAAAGGAGTAATGGGATGGATATGATGAAAATACATTATCTACCCATTATTATATAAACTTAATATATGTTAATAAGAACAAGAACATAGTCTAGTCCATTAACATCTCTACCAAGAGTTCTCTGACTAAAGGGGATGGGGTACCCCGAATGCCCTCTCTACTTACCCCCTTCCTCCTCTACCCCTACCCAGTGTAGTCAGGAGGAAGCCTCCTGGGGAATTCAGTGGAGAGCCACCATCACTCATCTGGTGCAATCCTAGCTCAGACAAGAGACTGCAGGAGGGAGGTCTAGCTGATTTCCCAAAGTCCCACAGCCTGCACTTCCTATTGTCACGGCAAGCACTAAGCTGCTGGAGAGTGGAAACGGTGTAGTGGGAGGGCAGGCACGTTCACTGTCGGTGGGCAGCAGAGGGACCTGTGCTGGTGGCGGGCGCAGAGGTGGGTCACTGCCCTTAGGAAGTGCGTGGGTGAGGCTGGTGCTAAATTCCAGAGAGATAAACAGCAGCAAGATGCCAGTGGAAAACTGGGATGGAGCTGAGACCAGGGGTGTGTCAGCAGAGCTGGGGTGCAGGCTCCCCCAGTGGCCATGGAGCTGAGATTAGGGGTGTGTCAGCAGAGCTGGGGTGCAGGTAGCTTCCTTTCCAGTCTGCACACTTGAATCTGCTGCTGGACCCCAAGTGTGTGAGAACAGCTTAATGGAAGACTGGAAGCCAACTAGGCCAACCCACAGGCCAGGGCATATGGTACTAAGCCATTGACTAGCAGCTTGGTTATATTAAAGATTAATCAAGATAATATTTGGATAAAAAGAATGGAAGGCTAACGGAAAAGTTTTCTGAGGGCAAGTCCCTGGGGACGATAACCAGGGCAGGAAAGGTTCTGAGCGAGGCCAGACAGATGATAGGTCAACCCTGGAAGCAAGGGTATGTTATGTTTAGGCTCAGCAGTTAACCAAACCTTCAGCAGGCAAGCTGAGCTGTGGAGCCAGTTCTCCCTCTGTGACTGGTGAGGGGGAGGGGCAGCTTTCCCAAGCCCAGTTCTCCTGGGAGGGCCGAGGGGCAAGACCAGCTCTCCTAAATGGCCCTTGCTGCTCTTGCAGAGGACCGGAGTTCAGTTCCTAGCCAGGGTGGCTCCTAGGCTCCTCTAACACCAGTTCTAGGGGACTGGACATCCCCTCTGGTCTCTGTAGGTGAGTGCATTGACACACACATACCCGCACACAGACACATAAACAAAAAGAAAATACATCTTACCAACAATAGTGGGACAGTGGTGGTGCACTCCTTTATACCCGGCACTCAGGAGGCAGAGGTCTGTGGATCTCTGTGAGTTCAAGGCCAGCCTGGTCTACAGAACAAGTTTCAGGACAGCTAGAACTGTTACACAGAGAAATCCTGTCTCAGAAAACCAATTGTAATAATAACAACAATAACAACAACAATTAACAAACAGAAGGTGCTTAGACCAGTATCTGGTATGGACACCCAGTATTAGCTAGCGGCAGCAGTCACCAAACTAGCCATTTGGCCACCAGAGCCGTGGCCTTGATAAAATCAGTAATTAAGCCAAGTTTACCAAAGAACTGGCCTTATTACATAGTTGGAGCACTTACCTCCTCTCCAACCTTCCTCATATCTATTGCTGGCTTAATTATCTATTCCTATAGTGTTAAAAGTGACTGCTGGCTCAGGTCACCGAGATCCTATTCTACCTCTGCCTAGCCTACCATATTGCTGCCTGAATCTGAAAAATACTCAAATGCTACTCAGACATAGCAATGGAATGTTCACAGGAGCCCACAGCCCCATTGAGGGAAGAACCACAGGCTCACCCTCTTTCGAGGTAAACAGGTTTGGTCACAAAGGTCCTCAGGACCCAAGGTCAGGGCATCAGAAGCCAGAGGCAAACTGAGCCTATTGGAGACTCTCTCCACGACTTGAATACATGGGATAGCTTTGGAAGCTAAAGGTGATGAGTGTGATGATCACGTGGTAGTCGAGGGAGGCAGCAGCATGCACAGAACGAAGCAAATTGTGTTGTGTCAGATATCCAGGGGTCTCGGGGCTGGAACCAGAGCCCCTCATTAAACAGCTGCCCTCAGCTGTAGCTGGGGCACTGTCAGGGAAAATGGATGCTTCTGTCTTTGCTGAAACACCAGAAGGAGCACGAAGGAGGCTCACTAAAACCTCAGAAGAGAAAAGAAACTGTCATTAAAATCAACAGCGTGTGGAGGGCGGGGAGCTGGAGAGATGGCTTAGGGGTTCTTCCAGGGGACTGGGGTTCTATCCCCAGCACCCACGTGGTGGCTCACAACTCTGTAACTCCTGATGCAGTGGATCCGATTCCCTCACAAAGACAATGCACATAAAAACACACAAAAAGTGGTGGCTTGGAAATCTCAGCAGCAGCATAACTCAGCCTTCTGCAGCTGCTCCCTCCTGAAGGGCACGTGGGCATCTGGGACCAGGGGCCATCAGTTTAGGTGTTCCCCAGTGCACACCACAGGTATTCCTGTCTCAAAGAAAATTAGCCTCCTACATAATCAGGTCACTGTTCCACCAAGGATCTGCCAACGAGGTAGGATGAACTAAGGAATCCTGTCGCTGAAACCAGTCCAAACACCCATATGACAGATACCAAGCCCCTTGAGCAACTGCCTTTTCCTCTCTGGTCTAAGAAAGACAATCTGGAGTTACAGCTTCCTGCACTTCTAACGTTCATCCCAAAACTTTTCTCGACACATTCTTCTACCCTTAGGCATGTGGCAAACACCTGCAATCTCAATACTCAGGAGGAGGATTGTTAAATCAAAGCCACCACTTTGTGCTGCAAAAAAAAGAAAAAGAAAGAAAAAATATCCTTGTCCTAAAAAAATAAGAAGAAAAGAAAAGAAAAATGCAAATGAGTAAGGCATGGTGGCACATGCCTCCAACCCTAGCACCAGAGAGACAGAGGCAGGCAAGTCTGTGAGTTAATGCCCGCTTGGTCTGTGTAGCGAGTTTCAGGCCAGCCATGGCTACATAGAGGCAACCTATCTGAAAAAAATAAGGATGAATCAAAGGAACATCTGTTTCGGGGCATCAGCCTTTGACGTTCCTAACAAGCTGACCTATTAAATAATGAAGTTGATTAAGTCCTTTAGTTCCTAGCTGTTATCTTTCTACCCTTCTCGGACATACTAAGAACCTGAGTGGGGACCCTCAGCTACAACAAGGCAAGTTCCCGTGGCCAAGAACGGATGGGTTCCAGAGAACACGTAACAGAATGGGGGAGGGGGGCGTTTCCTCTGCCCCTCTAGGCTAGTTTACCTGCTTACCTAGAAAGCCAGGGCAGCCCTGCATGTTAAATTTACCTCTGAAAACTGAAAGGAGAAAAACAACTGTTTGCTAACAATCCTGGGCCTCCTTGCCTCTGCTGGGGGCTGGGCTGAAGGAGAGCGGCAGGCCCTACCTGGGCCTGGGGCACTGGGAACACAGAGGCCATTTTCATCCAGCCTTCAGAAGTTTCCTTTTGTGGCACGGTGCTGTTAAAAATATTCCTCCCTGAAGGTGCAGGCAGCAGAGCAGATGTCCCTGACTGAGCACTTGGGAAGGAACTATTAAAAGGAACGTAATTAGGTTGTCATCCCAGGGCCTCCGAGCCAGGCTTCTGAACCCCATCTCGGTTGAAAGATTTCCAGATGTAAAATACCACAGAACCAGATGTGCCAAAAAGGGCGGTTAATACTCAATAGGAGCAGGGTGGGTGCAAGAAAGGATCGAAAGAACGCTGTAGCTCAAGGTTGCTTGGCCTTAGGCCCTGAGTCATTTTCTCTCTGTGTCTCTTCCTCATCTTAGTTCCCAATTCTTTCTCCTCTTTTCTCCCTCCCCCATCATAATTCGCTCAAGAAAAGCCTCCATCAGCCATCGACTCCTTAGCACAATCGAATGCCACTGAGCTTCTGGGGGAGGGGGGCTCAGCGCTGCGGGATTCAGGCCTGAGCTCTGAAGCTTTAGCTTTGCCTTCTTTTGTCAGGCTGTCAGGTGCTGGAGTGGAGGTGGGAGAGAGCCTTTCTACTGACCCTGAAATCACACCGAGGCAGCCACCTACTCAGCTGCAGAGAGAGCCTGCCCTGATTCCGAATCCCTCCTGTCTGTTATGTCCTGCGGGCTCCTCTCGCCACTGCCAGCAGCTGCCGCTCACCTATCTGTAGATCAACATTTATTTACTGAGAGCTTCCCTGGCAAGATGCCTGCTGAGTGGGAGAGGGAGCGCAGAGAGCATCAACGGAGGACATGCTTGTCATCCCGGTGGGAGACAGCATGGTTAGAGAAAGATGCTCATCCGGTAACCACGGAAATAAATGCAAAATAACAATTGCAGAAGGAAGTGTGTGGTTGGTGCTGGGAGGATGCGCCAGCGGGAGACTAGCCTGTCGGAGAAATCAAGATAGGCTTCCTAGGTATGACGACCAAGCTGAGAGTGGGGGCTGTGGAGAGAGAGAGAGAGAGAGAGAGAGAGAGAGAGAGAGAGAGAGAGAGAGAGAGAGGTTTGTTAGACCAGAACAGCTTGTGCAAAAGTCCTGGCTATGCCCCAGAGGAATGCCCATATTGTTCATGAGATCCTTCTCCTACTGGATTTTAGGATTGGATTCTGTGCAGAGAGAGGACAGGGGAGAGGCAAGGAGTGGCGTCTGAGACCCTATAGAGAAGTCTGACTTCAATAGAGAGCCGCCCCAGCCTCCTCTTCCTGGAGGCCTTCTCTGATAGTCTGGCCTGCTTTTAGCCATTGACAACAACACATGGTTCTTTCCCTGTGTTGACATGCATCCATTTTAGAGTAAAATTGTTAATGGACCCTAATATATTTGCAGTGTACAAAAAGTCATATTTTCATTCAATGACCCCTCTATTGCTTGACATTTAGTGTGTCTCTGTAGTTTTTCATACTGAATGAGAGAGAGAGAGACAGACAGAGAGAGAGAGAGAGAGAGAGAGAGAGAGAGAGAGAGAGAGATTGGAACTGAACCCGGGACCTTACACATGCTAAGCAAGCCCTGAGCAATCTCTTCAGTGACTGGCAGCCATATATGTCATGATTGTCTGTTTGCTGACTCTTGCTGAGGACGGGTTCTGTTATTGTTAATAACGTTGTGGGCCTGCTTTATGAAAGCTGAGTTCTAGCATCTGCTGATCCTGCACATCAGTTCCTACAGCCGTTCCTGTTCCGTTCCGTTCTGTTCTGTTCTGGTGGGTTCTCAGTCACTCCAAATTTGGAAGAAGGGATATGAGGAGCCCAGGAGGACAGAAAGACACCCCAGTGGGTGGCTGCTCTGTGCTGGGGCGTGCGATAGCAGCATTGAAGCAACTCATTCAGAGTGACTTCTATCCTTCCCTACCAGAAGGACTCTGCCCACTGACTCTACTGGCGGAGGGCTCTGTCCTGGTGCTCAGCTCCCAGCCTCATCCGTGAAGATGGCACCAAGGATGGGAGGTGCTGGATCCTCCAGCCATGAGCTCTCTGCAGAACCTTCTTCTGGAAATCTCAGAATTCCCAGGAGAAACTCAAGTCCTCACAACAGATACCACAAAAGAGAACATCTCTGGAAGGCATAAGCTGAGCAACAGAAGACCAATGTGTGTAAGATTCTGTTGCAAATACACTGATCACATCATCTAATCTCTGGGCCTGTGTTTCTCTACCCACAACACAGGACCACACCTCTTTACCCCTGCTTCACCAAGAGGGTGCCAAGATGGAGTTAAGGAATTCATCTCTTTAAAGTAAGTTAGTCATTGTGAAAGGGGCACAGGAAGGTTCAAGCAGAAAGCAAGTCAATGGGCCCTCTCCCTAGCTCTTCCCACTTCATTCATGTACACTGCAGGATAAAAATTGCCTTGGTGCTCTTCTGCATTAAATGAGGTCATCTGGAGAGTTGGAGAGATGGCTCAGTGGTTAGGAGCACTGACTGTTCTTCCAGAGGACCTCGGTTCAATTCCCAGCACCTACATGGAGACTCATAACTGTCTGTAACTCCAGTTCCAGGATATCTGACACCCTCACACAAGACAAACAAACATACATACATGTGGGCAAACACCAATACACATAAAATAAAAATAAATGATTAATGAAATAAATGAGGTAATCTGCCTTAAAAAGTCCGCATCCGGCATACTGCTAGCTTCACAAGTGCCATGTGTTGCATTTTTTAGGTACTGTTTTTATGGTCACCTTGTAAGTTAAGGTTTCCTTCCTTGCCCTGAGACACAAGTTACTTTCCATTAACTGTGAAGAGGAAGCAGACTTGCTTCAAGGAGGCTTTGTGGACAAACCAATTGTAACGAGAAACCAGAGTACACCAGGACCTGACCGTGTGACTCAGCAGCCCAGTGGTCCGCAAGGAAGTGGAAAGGATACCCGGACACCCGGACACCAGAGAGCCAACCGCGCAGCTCCCTGGAGCCACCTCGCTACCCTCTACCTAGAGGCGGGGCTGCTCACAGCTCCACCCCAGACTTAGAACCTGATAGGGCAGCTCATCGAGGTGGGCGGGGCCTCGGAGAGAATAAAGCCGATCCTCTCGCTCTTCAACTCGCTGGGAGTACTGAGGTTCTTCTGGGCAGACTTTAAGGTTAAGGAACAACTCCCCTGCCCCACCCAGACGCGTTGCAAGCTGAGGAGCTTCACGTCTCTTATTATCTCAGAACCTCAGTTCTTACATTTATAAAATGGATCCGTAGTTCTTTTCCCTAGAGAAGTGATTCTCGATCTTCCTAATGCTGCGACCCTTGTTGTAGTGACCCCCAACCACAAAATTATTACGTTGCTACTTCATAACTCTAATTTTGCTACTGTTATGAATTGTAACGTAAATATCTGCTATGTGACCCCTGTGAAAGAGTAATTTGACTCCCAAAGGGGTCATGGCCCACAGGTTGAGAACTACTGCCCTGGATTAAGAGCAGTTCAATAAACTAACATGGAAAAGTACTTTACACAGGAACCTAGCCCACTGCAGACACCCAACAAATAAAATGAAAACTTGGTTGCCCATAGAACGTAGTCTTCCTGAGAGCAGGAACTATATACCTCTGATCCACCCAGCTTGCCCCGGATAGCCAAACGTTCATGTAATATTCCGTGAATAAATGAATGGTTGGGGTCCTAGCAATCCTCCGTTAGTGACTCCTCTGACTGGAAAAGCTTGCCTGTTGAGGATTCTCAAGAAAATAACTAGAAGAATTAGCACAATTCCTACCCCACCCCTTCCTTCCAGAAGGGCCTGAGACACATTCCCCGGATTCCTGGAGAGGAAAAGGAATTGCTTTTGTGATAAAGGCAGCCCTTAGCCACCTGCCTGTCGCCAGTTTAGTCCTTCTTACTTAGGGACTCTTGGACCTACACTGGGTCACACACACCATAAGAAAGAGGTGTAGGTCCCCATAAGAATTTGGAAGGGGTAACCCAGACCCAGAAAGACAAATATAATATAAAAGCCACTCATAAGTGGCTTTTAGACATAAAGCAAAGAAAAATCAGCCTACAATTCACAATCCCAGAGAACCTAGACAACAGTGAGGACCCTAAGAGAGACATAAATGGATCTGATCTACATGGGAAGTAGAAGAAGACAGGATCTCCTGAGTAAATTGGGAGCATGGGGACCATGGAAGAGAATAGAAAGGGAGGGGAGAGGAAGAGAGGGGGAGCAGAGAAAAATATATAGCTCAATAAAAACAATTTAAATAAGAATTTGGGAGAGGCAATTTGTCTTTAGGTGTGATCTATTCCCGTTAGAATTAGGGAATAGATCATTTAAATGGAGTTAAAATTGGGCAATAATATTAGAGTTTAGAGCCAGGCATGGTGATGCTTGCCTTTAATACCAACACTCAGGACTTTGAGGCAAGATTTCAAGTTCAAGGACAGCCTGGGCTGCATAATGAGAGCCTGGCACCAAAACTAAAAGAATTTGTTAAAGAGAGCATGGAAGGAATGGGACTCGGGACTTGGAAGTTCTAAACTTCTGGATGGGAAGTGCTAGGGGCCAGAGCAGCGGAGGTCAGCAGTTAGTCAGGGCTGAAAAATAAAACCTTCTGTCACCATAGGGACCCAAGGGTCACTTCCCTCCCTCTGCCCCAGGCTCTTCATGGCCTGGACGTCTGGACACAGGTAAATACAGCATGCAGGGTTCCAAAAGTGTCCCAGAATGCTGTCTATTCTGTGGTCCAGCTCATGCCATAAATATGACCCTAAAGAAATCACAAATCACCTGGATTTAGCTCAAATAATCCATAGAAATAATGGACTTTAAAGGAAACATGGTGTTAAATCTGAGAAAGCGATTCCAAAGTGACCCACAGAGTGTCCTCTGGCCTCAGTGAGGCCAGTGTCGTCCTGCCCTCCAGAAATACTAGATTTACCTGCCTCTGCTGAGAACACACCATTTTCTTTGAGACAATTTCCAGAAGCTTGTCTGAACAGGAACTGACAAAGAAGGAACTCACCACCAGTTTTCCAGGATCCTGGTACCCAACACACACACACACACACACACACACACACACACACACACACACACGTTAACCTTAGGGTATGACCAATCCCATGAGTCACATGGATAAAGTAGGTATCATCGAATATTTATCACATGAATGAGGAGCTGGGTAAATGAATGGGCAGCCAAACCCTCAGAGAATGAGACTACTTCCTAGTCCAGGATGGTGAGTGATTCCAGGACGTCACTTGGGAGTCTGCTTGCCTCTCTCTAGTATTTCATGAGGAGGCCATATCCTGCCCCCTTCCTCAAGCTTCTTCATCCCCATCTTCCCTTCTTCCCTCCACTGCAGGGACTTAGAGAGCCCTATTTGCTGAACTTCCTATTTGGAACGCAGCAGATTTTCAGTGCCAGTGAATGATGAACAGGAGGGGAGAGAAAAGCAAGGTGTGGACCCGCTTCCCAAATGTTTACAGTCTGATTTTTATCACGTTTACTTGTTTGCAAATGTGTAGGTATGAGCCTGAAGGTGTGGGGCATGTGTGTGCCACAGCACCTGTGCAGAGGTCAGCGGGAGCTGGTGCTTTCCTTCCATCACATGGGGAGGCCCAGGGGTCAAACTCAGGTCGTCAGGCTTGGTGGTAAGTTCCTCACCAAACCTGCCCACCCAAGCTCACAATTTAGTCGGCAAGAACAGTCAGCTATGGAAGTGTCATATGGCAGAGCAATAAAGTCCACGAAGGAAAAGCTCTGTGGTCAAGAGAATAGAATCAGTACCCAGGCAATGGTGATGCACACCTTTAATCCCAGCACTCGGGAGGCAGAGGCAGGTGGGTCTCTGTGTTCAAGGCCAGCCTGGTCTACAGAGCTAGTTCCAGGACAGCTAAGGTTACACAGAGAAACCCTGTCTTGAAAACTGAAAGAGGAAGAGGGGAAGGAAGGGGAGGAAGGAGAGGGGGAGGGGGAGGAGGGAGAAGAGGAGGAGAAGAACAAACAGAATCAGTGACCTGGACGAAGACCGACACAGAACAGAGTTGCTCTGTGCCAATCACCTGGCCAAGAGACCACCGCTCAGAAGACAGGTTTACCTTAAGCCAAGCTAAAGAGACAGACTCACTTTTCCTTAAATGAGACACTAGACTTCTCCTTCCTGGAACTTTCCCCCAGCACGGTCCTTACAAGCCAGCATAAGGCTCTGCTGGGTCAGCCTACCCCTCTGAGGCCTGAGCCAGAACCTAGGAGTGTTTTTCTTTTTTTGTTTTGTTTGCTTGTTTTTGTTTTTTTCAAGACAGGGTTTCTCTGCAGCTTTGGAGCCTGTCCTGAAACTAGCTCTTTTAGACCAGGCTGGCCTCGAACTCATAAAGATCCACCTGCCTCTGCCTCCCAAGTGCTGGGATTAAAGGTGTGCGCCACCACCGCCCAGCAACAAGAGTGCTTTTTCTGTTACTGTGGGCATCCTTGTTCTTTTTGTAATACCCCTTTCCCTGCCATGTGCCTGACCTCCATGCCAGCTCAAGTGGCATGGCTAGTTCCTTCTTACCTCCCCTCCTAGGCAGCTGCTGAAGTTTATAGTTTGTTGGCCTTGGGGTGTTTTATCTTTTAAACGTTAATAAATTTTTTCTCAAGCTTCCATTTGAATTTATTCTTTAATTCTTTTGTCCCCAGAGGGGACATTGATTTTTCTCCAGAATCATAAGGATAACAGGTACAAAAAAATAAATATCCAAGGAGCTTATGTTACAGATCAGAGCTGAGAAAATTCTTCCTAAAGGAACCAGAAAGGAGTTGAAGCCGCTGTCAGAAGCCTGACAGGGAGAAGGTGGTGGGATACCTCCCAGAATCAGGACAGTTCAGATTACAAATCGATTTAGTGTAGACCACAGGCTCAAGTGAAAAACTGTGCCAAGTATCTTAAGACAGTGTGTGTGTGGGGGAGGGGGGGTTCTTAGCCAGACTCTCTGTAACAAATATTAATGTGCACATGGGAGACAGAAGAAGGAAGGACTTCTGTAAAGAGCAGTGAAATTTTAGGAAAGGGGCAAGGAACAACAGTAACAACACAAGATCTGGGTTCTCCAGAGGCGGCAAACTGCAGGAGGCAAATAAAAGAAAAATAAAATAAAAAGGACGGGGGAGGGGACGGGCGGGGGGGGGGGACACGGACGGGACACAAAGGCTCCTTAATCTATGCTTGCTGTGTGGTTTCCTCTGGTGCCTCTTCCAGGTGGATGAGGGCCTCAAGGTGTGGTCTGTGTTCCACCTCAGTCCTTCACCCTAGAAGGGAGAATGGGGACAGCCCCCGACGTTTCCACCCAGCTTTAAGGCAAATGCGCGAGGGAGAGCTTTTCTTTCAGGTGCTCCTTTTCAGTGGCCTTTTGCTCAAAATAATCCTTATGCTAAAGAGGCATTGGGGGGAGGGTCTGCTCTGCTACCCTTCAGTAGGACGGAGCACAGCCTCAAGGCTATGATAAGGCACTTGGCCAACCACTTAGTGAGGACCCTTAAGCTGAAGCCTGGGAAGACGGCCTGGCCTGGGGTAGGGACAGGCCGACTACACGACACAGGCAGGCAGCAAACTGTGTGAGCAGGAGGAGGGTGACACTCCTAGGCAAAAAGACCGTTCCTTTAACTGCCCTGGCTCTTATCACGTGCCAGGCCCTGCTGAAGTAAACCCGGCCTGCGTCCTGAGGGGCGGGGGGGCGGGGGTGGTGGTGGAGGAGGCTAGCCCAATGCTTAGGCTTAGGACTTAGGGACCATTAGCTGTAGGGTAGGGGGCGAAGAAGTAGTCTCTGGGCTCTCTCCTGTCACAGACCTCGCGCTGACAATCGTCCTCCAGACCTCACTCTGACCGATCTCTCACAAGGCCACTCCTGGAAGGGAAAGGGTGGCCTAAGAGAAGAGACGAGGGTGACCTTCCGGCAAATACACCTGGGGCTGAGCCTGCAAATGGGGGCTGGGCAGGCGACGGCGGAGGGCCTGGAGCCATCCCCGGATCCAGCGGCTCCCCTGCGCCCCCTGCCGGCCCCATCTCACTGCATGCGACACCGCCCCGCCCTCTGGCCTCCGCACCAGCCGCGGGTCCCCACGCCTCCAGGGAGAGGAGGTGGGGTGAGAGCCTCCCGTCGTTTAGGGCGTGGAGGCGTTCCCGGAAGTCCCCTACCTGAGTGTGGGGGGGGGGGGGACAACCGGGGACGTCCCCAGGCCAGAAATTTCAGCGTTAGGGATTCCGGAGGGTGGGGAGGTGACGTTCTTAACTTTTATTGGTTATTAATTCTGTGCATTTTTTTTTCAGACAAGCTGGGGGAAAAAAGAGCCTGGAAAGCGCCGAGGACTGAAGTCATTCACTTTTCATAATCAGGTTTTTATTAGCGCTCGTGTGTCAGGGCCAATCTGAAGGTGACTCAGAGCTGACAGTCGTGCCGCGGGAGGGCCGCGGGGAAAGGGCTGGCTTCTCCCGCCTTTCTTTTTATCTCGAGGTAGTGAACCTCCCTCCTCCAAGCAGTCCACCTCCTTCTTCAAGAGCCTCTGTTACGGGCAAGGTCGCGGCTCAGTTTGGCAGGTCAGGTCAGGGTTCTCTGCCCGTTTCTGACGTTTTGTCCTGCGTCTGCAGTCTCAGCACGTTCAATGTCCAGGGACAGAAAGCCCTATCAGTGGGAGACTTATCTGGAGGGGGGCAGACAAGAAGGAACAGAACTTCTCATTTCCTGTCCAGTCAAGGACAAGCGTCCAGTCTCTCAAGGTGCCTGCGAATTTGGTCCCATATAACCAATCATCTTTGTGAGTACCCCAAAATTTGGGCCTTGAATAGTCTGCCTTCGGAAGGGTATCCAGAAGGTCATTTAAGAACATGAGGGCTTTAAATCTTGCTAGTCTCTTCTCTCCTCAGCCCCTTCAAAGGCTCCCCATTTCCCTGGAAAAGAAAGCTGAAACGGGGGGGGGGGTCACCCACAACACCTCTGAGCCACTGCTGCTCACTGACCCCTTGTTTTGGCCACACACTTCTCCTTGGTCACATTGCCTACCTACTATTCCTTAACTACGATAAACACCCTCTCAAGTACACCCCACCTCCAGTCTCCATATAAATGTCGTCTTATCAGAGAAACCACCAATCTCTAGTAACACCCTTCTCCGGGTCTTTAGCTTCCATTATGATTCTTCTAGCACTTATTACTGTTCAACACATCATTTATTCCTGTATACTAGAATATCGCCTGTCTCTCCAACCAAAATCGCCTGTCTCTGCCCATGAAAATGTAGCCTTTCGTCAGTTTGGTCCACTGCGCAGCCTGACATATAGTGAGGGCTCAGGAAGCTGACGAAGCGAGCTAAGGAATGTGCCAGGCGCTAAGCCTGGTCCTGGGAAGGCCAGGGATAAGCCTGGGCTGTGGCCCTCCCAGACTGGTGGGCGGGGAAGTGAGTACAAGCCAGAGTGGCCAGTGTTGTGGGTAAATACAGATGCTGTGATAAAGAACACGTGAGAGCCCGAGAAAATCAGCCGCACCGCCTGGAAACGAAAAGAAAGCGTGAGTCCGAGAGATGGGGGGGGGGGGCATTCCAGAGGCAGAACAGGGAGTGGCCAGTAGGCTGACTGCTCTGCAGCCCCAGATAGGAGGCAGGAATGGCCGAGAGCAAGTTTGGAAAGACAGACGGGGATCATTTTAGGAAGAGGTTTTGTTAGAGCAGCGATGGCTGACTTCTCCGATCCCCGCCAGGCCAGTGAAGGAGTTTCGGTACCAAGCGTCTGTGGCTAACCCCTGAAAGGCGTAGGATGAGCGCCTGGTCCCTCCATGGTAAAAGTCTAGAACAGCCTAGGGTCCCGGCATCCCTGCTGCCTCCTCCTAGCCTTCGGTTGCTGACCAAAGGCCACACCTCCCAGGAAGACCCTGCCTGAGCTCCACGGAGCCAGAAAAGTCCTCTGTCACATCTCCACTGCCTTGAGCAGGAGGAATCCAAGTTTCAAAATGGTCTTATTTTGCAATCTGACTCAAAAGGGTGGGGAGTGGAAAATTATAGACAGCAGCCACCAAGGGACTTTGACTTAATATAACCGGTGACCTGGGAAACGGCAGAGGCAAAAAATAATTTCTTCCTCCTCTGACTGAGGGACAGAGAGAGCTTCTCAAGGCAGAGTCAAAATAAAGACTTCCTTCAAGAGAAGGGCAAGCATTTGTACATTTACAGGGTGGGTGGCTGTCCCTCCCACTTCCTCTCTTGCTGCCCCGTGCCTCCCTCTCCTGTTTTTCTTTACACTGACTGCTCCCCCGCCCTCCCCGTCCTTGCCTCGGCCTTTCCTGTCTTCTTGTACTCTCTCCCTCTCCTACCTCACCCCTGCTCTGCTCACTCTCCTCCCTCCTCCGCCCTTTGATTGCTTCCTCAGCATAAGCAGCAGATATTTAAGCTGCTAACCACTTATTAAAAGGGAAATAAATCACCAATCTTATGCAGATACCAATGAGCACCTGTCAGTGACTGCCTGTAACCCATCAATTAATGAGAGATGCAGAAACACACTGTAACCAGTTCAGCGAAGACTCCCTAGCCAGACATGCCAGCGTGATAAAATTTGCCTCCTCGGACGTGTTAGGCCATTGGCAGGAGGAGGTGGTAGCTTTCCTGTGTTGTATGGGCAACTCCTGAATACATACCTAGAGCGTTTTCATTCTACCAGTCCGAAACTCCATACTCATTCAAAGCAGTAAGTCTCCACTCTTCCTTCCCGGCCCACTGATGGTCGCCACTCCGTCCGTGATAGAACATGCTTAGTGCCTCACCCGGAGGAATCAATGCAAACATAAAAGAAAGCTGTCAAGCTCTATGATGTAAATAGAAAGGAAAAATCCTCAAGATGTTAGTTTTGGCTTGGTTTGTTTTGTTCTGGATATGAAAAGAAAGGGCCAGGCAATAGTAGGGAAGTACACAGTAGGCACCTAAAACATTTACGAGTGGAAGGTTTGAAGCTATCAACAGTGCCACGGACGCTGAGGCACAAGGGCTGCAGCCATGGACCAGTGACAGGACGCATTTCAGTACAGTCAATGCTCCATATGCAGATTCCCCTCCACGGACTCAACCAACAATGGATAGTAATTCTTTACACCTGAAGGCTTACATCATCCTCTGCGCTCCCCTGTGAGAGATTGTCTAGACCATGTTAATCTCTGGTTATACCATGAGGGATACTCTTGATGGAATTACTCGTGGTAGCCTGCACTGGGCTGCACTTGAGTCCTGAATTCCTGAGTGTAAGCCCAGGTAGCTGGAATAAAAACTTCCAATTGATTAGAAAATGAAAATGTAAACTATACTATTCTCTGGGCTGGGGTCTTAGGCCACATGAAAGGAGAAGCTAGAACAGAGGTGGAAGCAAACGTCTTTAATCCCAGACATAGGCAGATGATCTCAAAGAGTTCCATGCTAAAAAGCTCTAGAGTTCCAGGACAATCAGGGCTCTATCGGGAGAGCCTGTCTCAAAAAAACAAAAAGAAAGAAAATGGGAGCTAACTGGGCACATGGGTGTGTTGTTCTCTGCCACTGTGGATGCACTATAACCCTAACCCTAGCCCTAGCCCTAGAATCAAAAAACTAACTGTAGCCCTAACCTTAGCCCTAGCCCTCACCCTAACCCTAACTGTCATCACCATCCACTTAATCCAAAGCAAGCTCTTTCTTCTTAGGTGGCTTTTGTTAAGGTACTTTAGTCACAGCCGCAGGGGAAGTAGCATTAAGAGGAAAACATTGTGTCTGTCGCCCCCTCTACAGACCTCTTCTTGCCGTTATCTTCCTAAATAACACAGAATTACTCTCTGCATAGCACTTACATTGCATTAGGTATTCTAAATAACCTAGCAATGATTTGATACACGTTGAAGGGTTAGATGCCATTTTTAAATACTATACCTTTTTCCAATATAAGAGACTTGAGCACCCCTGGGTTTTAGTGTCTGAGGAAGACTCCAGTAACCAATCCCATGTGGTCACCAAAGGACGCCTATATTTTAACCCCTCATATGGCTGAAATCATTCATCAGTGTTTGAGATCGTGCCTTCCCTACAATCTTCGGACATTAAGATGGACTGGGCAGAGTTTAGCCTGCCCAGGGGACAGCAGGTGTCTCCTGTATACACACTTAGGTGCACACTCAGCCGTGTTGACTGCCTCTTAGTATAGGAGTCCTGTGAGAGCTGTAGGGTTTCTGTCTTGGCTGAACTGGTGCTCTCTCTGAGGTTCAGTGGCAGGAATGGGGGTACCCGGGAGCTAGCACTTACTGGAGATTTGTGGGGTCAGGGATTAAAGCTACTCATAGTTGAAGTCAGCCTAAAGGATCAGCTTCTAGGGAGAAGTTGGAGAACACGAACAGAAACAATGAGACAGGGTTGTCACCATGGAACTAGAACCAGAAGCTGGAGCAGCCCCGGCAATGAGGGGCAAAGGCCATGGCTAAGTCTGAGGTGACCTCTTGTCAGTGTTGCCAGGCCCCTGGGAAGAGCTAGCAAGGAACTACAGTCATGTTGGCCCTGAGGAGTGAATATCTGGTCTAGCACGAAACCAACCTACTAGACCAAAGAAAACTTCACCATTACCTGATTAGAAGGAAAAACTACTATATTCTGGCTCATAGAAAGTGAATTCATAAGGGGTTGAAGGATGGCTCAGTGGTTAAGAGCACTAGCTGCTCTTCCAATGGTCCTGAGTTCAATTCCCAGCAACCACATGGTGGCTTACAACCATCTGTAATAAGATCTGGTGCCCTCTTCCCATACGTGCAAGCAGAACACTGTATACATAATAAAAAAACAAACAAACAAATAAATAAAAAAGAATCAATTTGCTGGCGATGGTGGTGCACACCTTTAATCCCAGCACTGGGGAGGCAGAGGCAGGCAGATCTCTGTGAGTTCAAGGCCAGCCTGGTCTACAGAGTGAGTTCCAGGACTGGCTCCATAGCTACTGAGAAACTCTGTCTCCAGAAAAAAAAAGAAAAGGAGAGAGAGAGAGAGAGAGAGAGAGAGAGAGAGAGAGAGAGAGGAAAGAAAGAAAGAAAGAAAGAAAGAAAGAAAGAAAGAGAAAGAAAGAAAGAAAGAAAGAAAGAAAGAAAGAAAGAAAGAAAAAAAAGGATTCCTGTTCCTGGCTGGGCTTTTTGTTGTTCTTTGTTTTTGTCACCGTCACGTGAACTGACCTTATCTGAGAGGAGGAACCTCAGTGGAAAAAATGCCTCCATCAGATGTTTATGTCTATAGGTAATTTTCTCTCTGTCTTCTCTCTCTCTCTTTCTCCCTCTCTCTCTTCTTTATTTTCTTTTTGACTTCTTTTTTGAGACAAAGTTTTTCTGTGTAGTCCTGGAACTCACTCTGTGGGCCAGGCTGGCCTCTAACTCAGAAATCTGTCTGCTTCTGCCTCCGGAGTGCTGGGATTAAAGGTGTGTGCCACCACTGCACAACTTTAGGGGATTTTCTTAATTAGTGATTGATGGGGGAGGGCCCAGTTCCCTATGGCAGTGCCACTCTGGGCAGGTGGTCCTAGGTGGTATAGGAAAACAGGCTGGGCAAGCTGAGGGGAGCAATTCAATAAACATCATTCCTCCATGGTCTCTGCATCAGCTCCTGCCTCCAGGTTCCTGCTTTGAGTTCCTGCCCTGACTTCCTTCCTGATGAACTGTCATCAGGACATGAAAGCTGGAAAGAACCCTTTCCTTCCTAAGTTGATTTTGGTTGGAGCATTTTATCACAGCAGAAACCTAAGGCAGACAATGGGGTGAGGCTGGGTGCTTCAAGAAGACTCCCCTTCCAGGAGGAGATACAGCGCATGGAACTGGAGCTCCACTTTGCTCTTGAAACTCCACCATTCACAGGCTATGTGACCTCAGGTGAACCACGTCCTCTATATGAAATGAGGGCTTTTGTTTGAGGCCTCCTTGGGACCTCAAGGATAGAGTGCTTGTCCAGGTCATTGCCAGAAAAGAGCAGCAGACCTGAGTCAAGGAACCGTCCGGCAGGGCAGCTCAGTGTTTCCCAGTGGAGACCCATCACCTCCTCCTGGGAGCTTCTCATAATGTTCCTGTGAAAAATACAAGGGACAGAACATTGTCTGGATGCCAATTTGCCCTCAGAGGTTCTCTGAGCCCTGGCAGGAAGGAAATACAGATGCCAGAGTCAGAATTGCCACGAAGCCACAGAAATCTCTAAGTGCCCTGCTTGGAGACACGCGAGCCAGACATTCACATCCTTTTCCTCACAGAAAACATCCCCAAATTGTGTAAGCTCCACGCCCCATGCTTCACAGAATCTGGACCTAGCCCTGCTAGAGACCTCTGGTTTGAAGCCACTATTGTAGTGGGTGGAGGGCCCCAACGTCTCTGCAATGAGAGGGGCAGGGCTCAGCAGTAGACAGCAGGTCAGCTGCACCCTTGGTGCCTTGACTCTGCCTCTGCGCTTCTAGCTGATAAGGGACCAGTGCCATCCACACCTGTCCTATTTTCACATTCCTGATCCCACTGAGTGCTCCCTATGAGAAAGGCAGATCTTACCGGTTCCCATCCAGAGAGGACAAGACTAAAGTTGAGTGAGCTTAAAAGCCCTAGTCGGGTTTGATAAAGAAGCAGGACTCAAACTTAGAACTGTCCTCTTTCTCTCCTCCCCCCCCCCCCCGGCTCTTTCCTTCCTTCCTTCCTTCCTTCCTTCCTTCCTTCCTTCCTTCCTTCCTTCTTTCCTTCCTTCCCTCTCTCTTTCCTTCTACCCGTTCTTACCCACCCTCCCTTCTCTCTTCCCCCCTCCCTCCCTTCCTTCCTTCCTACCTTACATTTTTTTTGAAACAAGGCATTGATATGTATCCCAGGTTGGGCCTGCAACTTGGAATCCTCCTGCCTCTGCCTCCCATGGGCCACCATGCCAGGTTTCCCAGCACTTTCTTATGACTGCTCACAGCTCTTTAGCTCCTTACTCAGGATCAAGTTCATTCATGCCAGAGCAAAGTAAAGTGCGATTTCCATCTCTGTGCCTGGAGAGGAGCTGAAACCCCAGCGCCGGGGACAAAGGGAGCCCAGTGGGGACATAAAGCACAGGCCATCACCCGGAATCACACGCTGAGAACGTCCAGGAGCTTTGGGAGAATGAGGGCTTTTCCCGTTTCTTTCCCATGTTCCCTCCTTGTTCTCAAGTCATGTCTCTGGATCAGCATATTTATCCCAAACATAAACACAGCACTCAGCCACAGTTGGTAAACTTTCTCTTCCGTGTCCAGGGTAGAAACAGGAGCTGGAGCTAGGACCCATACAGACAAGCCCACAGGCACACAAGCACCTCATGTCTCCTTGTGACACCAGGCTCCTCAAGCTACAGTCACATGAGAAAAGGAACTTCAACCCCCACCCCAAAACTGATCTAGATCTTTAGGCCTGGTGCTGCCTAGTTAGACAACCCCACCCAGGAAAACTTTGGACCAAACCTAACAACAAAAACCATGAGGAGGGAGACAGTCTCAGGCTGAGTTACTTAGGAAAGCTCAGGACCAAACCTAACAACAAAAACAATGAGGAGGGAGACAGGGCTTCAGGCTGAGTAACTTAGGTTGCTTCAGCTGCTTTGCCCTAATGAGGCCACCGCGGACTCCAGCATGACAAGGACTCAGTGTCACTAGAGAAACTAGAGAAACAGGCACTTCTAGGACCTGGCTCTGGTCTAGGGAGGCCATCGAGGAAGTGTTTGGAGGAATGACGGCTTGGCGGGGGAGTTCATTGTGAAAGGTATTGAATATATTCTCAGTCCCCCGTGGATAGGATTCAGTCCCTGTAAGCTTCTGGCTTTCTGAGAAGACCTCCTCTTTGCTATTCTCCTGTAACTCAGGAAACTGAGCTCGATCCATTCCTGAATGTCAAACGCCAATCATGATCACTTCCTTCTCTTTGCTGAGTGTTGAGTGTGAATTCTTCCTTACTCTCTGAGGATCTGTGTAATTCTGACTCGGTCCTCTGGAGCCTGGGTAAAGTGGCAGATGGTTTGTCCTTTGTAATGCTGCCGTCAGGCTTCAGGTTGACATCGGGTCTGTGGAAGGGAGCTTCCACACGCGGCCACTGCAGCTGGCCTGTGCTGACCGAATGAGAATGTCCCCATAGGCTCAAACACTTGGATATGGAAGGGGAGAACGGAATCCTGAACGGTGTCCTCTGACCTCCGTATGTATTCCATGTGAGACAGACACACGGAGAGACGGACAGACAGACAGAGACGTAGAGAGGAGAGGAGAGGAAATAAATAAACAAGCATAATTTAAAAATATTTTAAAATGTGTCATTATCTAGGTGACAATTATCTGTAAGCTATGCACCCCGAGGGCAAAAACAGGAGAGTGACCCAAGACCAGTCTGGTCTACACAGTGAGCTCCAGGCCACGTAACAAGGCCCTGATCCACAAAAGCAAAAGTTAAAATCAAATAAATGTAGTATGCCATGTGGTGGTGTCAGGAGGACACTGTGGTCACCATCACTATCTAATTCTGGAACTTTCTCTCCCCCCCCAAACTACCATCCATCTCTTCCCACTCCTGTCCTCCTGCGACCTCAAATCCACTCTCCGTCTCTATAGATTTGCCTGTTCTGAACACTTCATGTAAATGCAGTCATGTGCTACGCAGACTGCTGTGGCTGGCCCCTGTGACACGATGTAATGTTTCCAAGGGTCATTCACATTGTGGATTGAAGCTCTACTCCAGGTCCTGTCATTGATGAGAAGTGAGTGCTCCATTATGAAAAGACCACATTTTGTTTTATCCGTTCATTGGTTGGTAGACACTGGGTTTATTTATAGTGAATCTAATCTATACTACGGTCAGAATCATTATTGATATTCCCAGTTGCCTTACTCAGTCTGTATTGATCTAACAGAAACACTATTACTAGGTACCTTAAACGTCCTTTGTTGATAGCTCTGGAGACTGGGAAGAGAACAACTGGAGTCCACACATTCAGCCTCTGGTGAAAGCATTCCTGATGCGCTGAGGGCTGTCTTCTTTTTCAATTTTAATTTTTATTATTATTATTTTGGTTTTTTTTTTTTTGAGACAAGGTTTCTTTGTGTAACACTGGTTGTCCCAAAACTCAATCTGTAAACCAAACTGTCCTTGAACTCAGAGATCCACCTGTCTCTGCCTCCCCAGTGCCAGAATTAAAGGTGTGCACCACCATGCCTGCCCTTTAAAAAAAAATATCTGTGCATGTGAGCACAGGTACCTGTGAAGGCAGAAGGGCATTATATCCCTGGGAACTGGAGTTCCGAGCAGTTGTGAGCATCCGCATGTGGATGCTGGGAGCCAAACTCAGGTCCTCTGGAAAAGCAGCAGGCACTCTTAACAGCTAACCTATCTTTCCAGATCCCAATCCTAGCTTTAATATATAGTTAACCTCATAGATTACAAGACAGTGTATGTACTGAATTTACCTCTCTGTGCATGCCTTAAAAAAAAAGTCTAAATAATAATGCTTGGTGACCCAGCACTTTTCTTTCTATTTGCCTGTTGATTTTAATTTTCTAAAAAATATGCCAGGAAACCAAAGATTTCTTATTAATTAACTGACCATCCTAAGATCTTAGTCTAAGGTCTGAAAGTCCTTTGAGAATCCTGAGAATTTTGCTTAAATTGCAATTGTGAAGCAATACAGTTATTGCAGATATCAGAAGTTTGCCAGAGAGATAGTAATTAGAATTTTTCCATAGACACTGGAAGTGAGGTCAGAAAATCCAAAGGATTTACATCAGTGTTGACCAACATTGAAGCAAGAAATTCATTCTCTCCTCCACATGTTTGATGTTACTGTAGTTCATTTCACACACACACACACACACACACACACACACACACACACAAGCATTCTTATCATCTTAAATATTTGGTAGAGCAATGATCTAATGCATAAAATCATTACCAAAAATAGGAAGTGCAAAAATAGGGGTTGCAATATAGTCTTTTTTAAAAAAATATTTTATGGTTTATTTAACTTTATTTTATGTGCATTGTTGTGAAGGTGTCAGATCCCCTGCAACTGGATCTTCAGACAATTGTGAGCAGCCATGTGGATGCTGGGAATTGAACCTGGGTCCTCTGGAAGAGCAGTCAATGCTCTTAACCACTGAGCCATCTCTCCAGCCCCGCAATATAGTCTTATCGGGAATAAGATGGACATTGACATTACAGTCCCTGTGATAGAATCAGACTAAAGATGTAAGACTTTTAAAAGCAAAATTATATTTTATAAATTCTATATTTATCAATAGTAAGAATATGTCGTGTGGCCAGGCATAGTAGCAAATGCCTTTAATTCCTGCAGTAGAGAGGCAGAGTTAGGCAGATCTTTGAGTTTGAGGCCAGCCTGGTGAGTCCAGAACAACCAGAGCCATGTAGAGAGATTCTGCCTCAAAAGCAACATCAATAACAAAACAACAACAACAACCTTTATGTGAGGACAGAGCATGTAGCTCCATGTATCATGGAAGCCAAGGTTCAATACTCAGCATGACTTAAGTCATTATAGATTCCCAGCACTTAGTAGGTAAAGGCGAGAGGAGCAGAAGTCCAAGGGAACTCTTGGCTATACCTGGAAGTTTGAGGCCAGCCTGGGAAACAATAGACTTTGTCTCAAAACAGGCAAACAAACAAAACCAGCTCATGTTCTGGTGTGGCGGTTTGTGCCTGTGGTCTTAGTCGCTTGAGAGACTGAAGCAGGAGGAGCACTTGAGATTGAGGCCATACCCAGACTCATGAGACTAAACAATTTCAGAGAAGGGAGTACATTTTTTTTTCTCATTTTTTTAAGAGATCTATTTAAGGCCAATCATGGTAGCATAATCCTTTACCCCCAGCACTCGGTAGGCAAAAGCAGAGGACACCTCTGTGCGCTCAAGGTCAGCCTGGTCTCTATAATAAGTCCCGGTCAGTCAGTGAGAACCCGTCTCAAAAACATTATTTATTTAGGTGTGTGAGTGTATGTGTGGGTGTGTATGTGAATGTGCATGCCTGTGTAAATACTTAAGGCCCGAAGGGGTCATGTAGTATGATGAGCTATCACCATCTACATATTCCTGTGAGCTATCACCATCTACATATTCCTGTGAGCTATCACCATCTACATATTCCTGTGAGCTATCACCATCTACATAGTTCTGTGAGCTATCACCATCTACATATTCCTGTGAGCTATCACCATCTACATATTCCTGTGAGCTATCACCATCTACATAGTTCTGTGAGCTATCACCATCTACATATTCCTGTGAGCTATCACCATCTACATATTCCTGTGAGCTATCGCCGTCTACATATTCCTGTGAGGCAGGGTCTCTCTCTACATAGGACTTGTGTTTTCTCTACTAGGCTGGGAGTCAGAAAGCCCCAGCATCCTCCTGTCTCCACACACTCAGAGCTGGGGTTGCTGGCATGTGCAGGACACCTGTCTCATTCTTTGGATGTTAAGATCTGCTCTCTGGCCATCATGATAACCACTGAGTCACCTCTCCAGCCCCCCATTTTTCACTTTTTGCATTTATAAGTTGCCCTTTCCCCCTAATTGCACTAAGGATTGACCCCAACATCACGTGCCAGACCCGCATTCTGTCACTGCCCAGCCCACATTTAATGATCTGGCATTTGGGGCTTTGATATCAGGAAGATTGTTCCTCCTAGGCCTCCATAGTTCCTAGAGAGGAAACAATTCCCCACAGTTGAGTTTGGAAAAACAAACCAGACCACCCAGATCCCATACCCTGAAATAAAGGAGAACCCAGACATAGCCTAATACTATTTTGGCTCGCTCTTTCTTTCTTTCTTTCTTTCTTTCTTTCTTTCTTTCTTTCTTTCTTTCTTTCTTTCTTCCTTCCTTCCTTCCTTCCTTCCTTCCTTCCTTCCTTCCTTTCTTTCTTTCTTTCTTTCTTTCTTTCTTTCTTTCTTTCTTCCTTCCTTCCTTCCTTCCTTCCTTCCTTCCTTCCTTCCTTTCTTTCTTTCTTTCTTTCTTTCTTTCTTTCTTTCTTTCTTTCTTTCTTTCTTTGTTGAGACAGCATTTCTCTATAGCTTTAAAGCCTGTCCTGGAACTCACTCTATAGACCAAGCTGGCCTTGAAATCATGGAGCTCCTCCTGTCTCTGCCTCCCGAGTGCTGGGATTAAAGGTGTGCGCCACCACCGCCTGGCTAATTTTGGCTCTATTTTGCCTCTGACACTTTCCTCCTGAGTCACTGCATTCAATAGTCATCTTGGATTCCAGGAACAACAAGACTGCTCCATACACATCTTGTTTTTTAAATTTATTTTTATTTAACTTTATTTTATGTGCATTGGTATGAAGGTGTCTGACCTCCTGGAACTGGAGTCACAGACAGTTGTGAGCTGCCATGTGGGTGCTGAGAATTAAACCTGGGTCCTTTGGAAGAGCAGCCAGTGCTTTTAACCTCTGGACAAGCTCTCCAGGCCCCTCATACGCATCCTTATGACAAGGAACTGACACTGTCCCAGGGTCATCCCACAGTGAGACCATCCCCAAGCGGGGAGCTGAGGCTGCGACTGTCATCTCAGGAGAACCAGGCCGTCCCCCTCAAGTGACAACCGTGGTACCCACCTCTCCAGTGATAGGTGAGATTCACTGACCTGGCCAAGACGGGCTGCTCTGTGGGAGATGCGTTCCCGTTATCTCCACGGTTCACTTTCATAGAACGTGTCAGAGTTCTGTCAGCGCCTTAAAACTGAGCCGGTTTGTCCTGTCTTTCTGACATGGTCACAATTATTAAATTTTTTGTCTCCTCGACTGGCATAAAGGCATGGGAGACTATGCCTACCCACGAAAACATTCGGATGTAGAGTTTTCCTGTAAAATTCCAAAACACAAGCTTCTCCTTTAACTCTACATTCTCACCAATTCTCACCAAAATTCCTTCTGCCCTTAATCACTTTAAGGCTGGGTTTGGACAATCCGATACCATACCTAGATCCCAGAGGGCCCTCCCCACAGTTTTCCATCTAATCTTAAACTAACTCAAGGTACCCAGCCTGCATCACCTGTTCCTGACTGTGAAGACCCCAGTAGTGTCGAGACTGGACTCCATTTCTGCCTCCTGCCCCACGTGGGTGCTTTCCCGTGCGGTCCTGTATGTGCCTTGTCTCCTGTTCCTGGAGGTCTGTAAATACAAACTTCCTTCATGGCAGTCATTCTTGCTGTCTGCCTCCTGTCCTGATTAGAGCAAATATTAAGTACATTTAAAGAACAAACTTACAAATTATCAGCGTAATTACATATTTGTATTTCTTTTCCTTCTCTCAAGATCCCTATAGCAAATGATGCTCCATACGGTCAGAATACGCCTCTTTAAAATATGTCGCTTTGGCATAAGGGTTATTTTGAGCTGAAGGTAATTAAGAAATGGCAGGTTCAACAGGAACTCTTTATACTTTGCCTTCATCATAAAATCAGTGCGTACATTTTGCTTTGTAAAAGAAACGTAAATTTCCATTGGTCTGTTTCCAGGGTTTCCGTTTCCTCCTACAGGGAAGAGGAGACCCGGGTCTGCAGTACAAACGTTGCGAAACACCATTATTTGCCGTGAGTTTTCTCCTTATATACCTTCCCTGACTCACTCTGTCATAGCCTGAACTCTTTAGCTTTTTTTCTTTCTCTTTTCTTTAAAAGAATATTTATTTCTAATTGTGTGTGTGTGCCTGTGTGTGGTACCGTGTGCATGTAAGTGTGTGTATCAGAGGGCTGCAGTGAACCCACAGGGGCCGCAGTAACAACTGTGAGCTATCGGATGTGGGTGCTGGGAATCTAACTCAGGTCCTCCACAAGGATCTGCTCTTAACCGCTGAGCCATCTCCCCAGGCCTTGTTTCTAAGCCATGATGTGCATGTGAAGGTCAAAGGGCAACTGGCATGATTGGGTTCTTTCCTTCTACCACATGGGTCCCTAGGAATCCAACTCAGGCTTACTAATAGACGTCTTTGCCTGCTAAGCCATCTCTCAGGGACGCTTGTCTAGTCCTTTGTTAGACGGCATGGAAGTCAGACCCTAGCTGCCTCTTTAGAATTGCATTGATTTTCTGTGTGGTTCTTGCATATAAAGCTCAAAATGGCAGTTTAACCTGCATTTTGGTTAATCTGTCTTTTATCATGGAATTAATAGGTTCTAGCTAAGAAAGGCGGTTTTTCCTTCCCTTGTAATACCAATCAAGCTATGCCCCCCACCACAGATATGAAAAGCTCAATTACAAATATCATCATAAATGGGCAGATAAACTGCGGTTTTGATTTATAGCTGTATGAACAGATTATAAAATGTAACACTACGACTTCAGCCCTGGTTAAATACAATATCGTGCCTTCAAAAACATGAGAAAACACAAACAAACTGTCATGAGCACATTATGCCAGGAACATAGGCGAGCACATTGGTGTGTCAGAATTTATTGTCTGGCAATCAATCAATCTTGTTGTCTGCAGTTTCCCCTGATAGCTAGCTGTTGGCAAACACGGGTTCTTTTGTTCCGGTCTCGGTTACTAATATTAACTCCCAGAGCACACACTGCTCATCACGAGGTAAATGTGTTTATACGTGTGCCTGCGGGTAGCATACAAGAGAGCACAGCAGTCAGGGCTTAAGGAGTTCGGAAGCCTGGGAGGCAGAGGCTGAGAAGTTAAGGATGGAAAGAGCATCTTCGTGCTGGGGATCTGGGCGTTAGTTCACTAACTAATCCTCCTGGAGATATGGCAGCTGAGCTGAGCCCATGGGTCAAAAGTCTGAGCTGAATCTTAAAATGGAAACCTATTGCAGGCATGGGACCATGAAGGCTGTGAAGTAAAGGGCAAGACTGGGTCCAGATGGAAGAACAGGAAGATGGACGGATAGCAGGTCCAGACAGAGGAACAGACAGACAGACTGCAGGTTCAGACAGAGGAACAGACAGACAGACCGCAATTCAAGCAGGCCACGTCCACAGTGGGGACCAAGCCATGCTGAAGCTTCTGGGACTGTTGGAGGTCGCTGTTGGCCAGGAAGTCAGGTGACAATTCAGCGACAGGAGTCCTCCTTTTGCTGGGGTCTAGGTGAGGGGGCTATACTCTTTCTTCCGCTGTGTTCTGTGGGTTCTCGGGCCTGGTTCTCCTGGTGTGATTACAGTGCATTCATGTGTTCCCGCAGCCCAGTTCACTCTAATCATTTTGCAGGGTAGTGCCCTTACCGTGTTTAGAAATGAGTTACCATCACTCTGGGCTTCAAGCCGTGCTGGACAGAGGGTCCTGTTTGTGTGGCCTCTGGTGCTGCACAATTTTATGTCAATGTAGCACAAACCACAGTCACTTCAGAGAAGGAAGCATGAATTAGGAAAATGCCTCATTAAGACCGGCTGTAGTACATTTTCTTAATGAGTGATTTGTCACTGAATATCCCTTTACACTGTGTCACTGTGATTGGTTTAATAAAGAGCTGAATGGCCAATGGCTAGGCAGGACTTCTGGGGGCAGAGGGGACTCTGAGAGGAAGAAACCATGGCTGCCAGTTGGACACAAAGGAAGCAGGGCATGCAGGAGGAGAGGTAAAAACCACGGGCCATGTGACAACATATAGATGAACGGAAATGGGTTAATTTCAGTTATAAGAGTTAGTTAGAAGCAAGCCTAAGCTAAGGCCAACCTGTCATACTTAATGTCTCTGTGTCATGATTTGGGGCCTGGTAGCCCAAGAAAGTCTGCTACAGTGACTGATGGGGGAGGGCCTAGGCCATGTGGGTGGTTCCATCCCTGTGCTTGTGATCCTGGGTTCTATACAAAAGCAGGCTGAGCAAGTCAGTAAGCAGCTCCCCTCCACGGCCTCTGCATCAGCTCCTGCCTCCAGGTTCCTGCCCTGTGTGAGTTCCGGCCCTCACTGCTTTTGATGATGAACTGCTTATGAATCTATGAGCGAAATAAACCCTTTCCTCCCCAACTTACTTTTGGTCATGTGTTTCATTATGGCAATAAGATACCTAGACCCTGAAGTTGCGCTCAAACCAGTCCGAATCTGTTTGGAAAATGAAGTCTCTCAGAGCAGGGCACAGCCTAAAAACCAATCTTTTATATAGTGTGGAGCAACTTAGGGTCTCTCAGCAGTTAAAAAGGGGACTTATGGCTCTTGAATTCTCGGCTTTAGACAGATAAGGAATTTCAGGACTTCAGTCCCTTCAGATGAAAATGAGCCAGGGTAACTTTTTCTGGATCTCTTCCATTACCTCCAACCTCTGAACCTGGAAAATTTAGTTTGTTGCCGCAGGCTTTTACATTGTAGTCTAGGTTAGTCTTGTAGCCCAGGATGATCTCAAACTGGTGGCAATCATCCTGCCTCAGAGTGCTGAGTTACAGAGATGAGCCACCACGCCCAGCTCAGAAGTTCCTAGTGATTTATGTTCTTTGGAGTTGGGAGGTACAGCCTGCTTGAACATTCAGGAATGAAGGAACTAAAACTGCTTTCAACGGTGAGCTGGAAATCCTGTGACTAATGGCTCAGAGGACAGATAGGCAAAGCCACCAAAGGTTCAGCAGGACCTGGCTGTAATCTGATTAAAACATTAACATGGCTCAAGAGAGAAGAGGTCTCTTGAGGAGGGCTGAAGTTTGCTCTTCCAAGTCATTATCGCTTGTCATTAAAGCAAACTTTCTATCAATGTTTATGAGTTTGGAAGGGAATGGAAGTGAGCAGTGACTCCATCCATTGAGCAAATGCCAACATGGAGTAGCTCTTCCTGGGGCGTCAATTCCCATTTGCCTCAGACAGAGGACAATGACAAGCCATTCACTCAGTGCAGCTTGGTGATCCATGGGGCTTGTTGGGGTTCATTACAAGAACACGGGTGAATTGGGCAGGTTTACCACCAAAAAGCTCACCCCAGCAGGAGTGATAGAGCACTGGATCAGGCCGTGCACATACCGCAGTGTGCACGCGGAGGTATGAGGCCATCCTGTGGAGTTGGTTCTCTTTTTCTACCATAAAGGTCCCAGGAATCAAACTCAATCCACCAGGTTTGGCAGCAGTCACTTTTACTCCCTGAGCCATCTTGCTGGCCTGAAACGAGTCTTAATAACCTCTATCTTGTGAGGGTCTCCTGTGGTTAGTTGCATCTGCCCTAATTTAAAGATGCCATTGGCCATGTCATGCACAGAGGGCAGCGTTCTGGAGCAGAGGTCTTATGTTGTCTCATTTAGAGTCACAATGCCATGGAGCTAGTCTTACTAACTGTGATGGTTTAAGTGAGGACGGCTCCCATAGGCTCATCTATTTTAATCCTTGGTTCCCCAGTTGGTGGAACTGTTTGGGAAGGATCAGGGGTGTGGTCTTGTTGGAGGAGGCATGTGTCTGGGGGTTTCTGCCTCCCACGTGTAGATGAAGAAGTAAGCTCTCCGATGCTGCTCCAGTGCCATGCCTGCCTGTCTGCTGCCATGCTCCTCGCCATGGTAGTCATGGACTCTAACCTCTGGAACCATGAGCTCCCAATTAGATGTTGTCTTTTATAAGCTGCTTTCATCAGGGTGTTTCGTCACGGCAGTAGGGAAGTGACAAGGACACTATCTTACTTAGTAAATGGCTAGAAAGACAAGTGTGTTACCCAAACATATCCGCTCATCTGGTAGCAGAGCTCAGACCTTTCCACTGACAGGGAACTTGTCTCCTCCACATGGTTCTCCCATCTTCATTCTGGCTATCTTCATCAGGTCTTGAGTGCTTGCTCAGACTATGCTCGATGCGATGTCTCCCAATGTAGCGGTGCTCACGAGAAAGGGGAAGCAACTCTTCTCTCCTGCCCCTCATTCAGGTGACCTACAAGAGCACGGCATCCGAAACGTCTGGCACCTGCCTAGGGTCACACCCAAGCTTTAATTGTTTTAGTCCATGAAATATATTAGTATTAAACAGACTAACAGGAGAAAAGCTATAACGAATGTATTGATTGGTTTAAGCCTGGGAGTCACACAAAACACGAGAGCCCAAAGGAGCGCGCTGCGGAGCTGAAGCTTAAGCAGCCTCTTGGTAAAGCAGAGAGAAGCAAGATTGGAGGCAACGGGCAGTGAGCGGTTTTTAAAGAAACGAATGCTGCGGCTGGAGAGATGGCTTGACAGCTAAAAGACCTTGCTGCTCTTCCAGAGTTCAATTCCCAACACTCACATCGGGCAGCTTTCCACCAAGGCATCTGAGACCCATTTCTGGCTTCTGCAGGTGCCTGCACACACATGGCAGACAGTCACACAGACACTCATATACATAACAGAGACAATAAAAAAGCTTTAAAGGGGGGCTGGAGAGATGGCTCAGAGGTTAAGAGCATTGCCTGCTCTTCCAAAGGTCCTGAGTTCAATTCCCAGCAACCACATGGTGGCTCACAACCATCTGTAATGGGGTCTGGTGCCCTCTTCTGGCCTGCAGACATACACACAGACAATAATATTGTATACATAATAAATAAATAAATAAATATTTTTAAAAAAAAAGCTTTAAAGGTGTGAATGAACCTGGAGAATAGACAAAGACAATGTTTCTCTGAGCTCTAGGTGTGACCTTGTGTCTGGTTTTCAGTCTCCTCTTCTATAACACTGAGACAGAAGAGTAAGGCATACAGTGAGGGCAGAATTAGCCCATAGAAGAAACCAAAGTGGAGGCTCCTCCCCGCCAAGGCTGACCTGTTACAATGCACAGAAAAACCTATGAAAGGTTCGAATCTGTGGGGCATGGGAGCCACTGAACCTCTGCGGTTCTCCAAGCTCTGTCCGGTTCCTTCTTTGAAAATGCTCACTCGCTCACGCTCACTTGCTTGTTCTCTTCTTTTGGGGGTGATGTATGTATATGTACATGTGAAAGCCTGGTCATTTAGGTACACATGCATGTGCAAAGAAGCCAGAGGTCAAGTTCAGATGTCATTTTCAGAAGTGCCACCTTGTTTTTGAGACAGAGTCTCTCATTGGCTTGGCTGGATGGCTGGATGGCTGGAGAGCCCCCGGGTACACCTGTGCCCACCTCCCAGCACTGAGGCTATAGGCATGCCACCACGTCAGCTTTATTTTGTAAGTGTCTGTGGGTTCCAGGGTCATACTCAGGTCATATCCGTGCCTGAGGATTCCAAACTCCGGGCTCCGGCACGTGTCATCTCCAGGCCTCTCGGAAGCTCGTTTCCTCGTTTTAAAATGAGTGGGCTGGAGGAGAACAGAACTCTTGCTTACGATGCGCAGGGTCCTGAGTGTGAGTCCCAGCACTGACTAAATAAATAACATGTAATGTGGAGGTATTACACTCGTAATCTCAGCGCTTGGGAAGAGCAGGCAGGAGATGAGGAGTTCAAGGCCAATCTCGGCTCTAAAGCAAATTTGAGGTAGCCTGGGCTACGGGAGACCCCATCTCAAAGAAGCAAACCAACAAGTACAAAAGGTAAAAGCGGGCATAGCAGAGCCAGTGAGCTGGCAGAGAACAGCAGCCCTCTCTGGAATTCTCCAGTTCAATAAAAAAAAAAAAAAAAAAAAAAAAAAGGCAGCCGAGGCTTCGCAGTGGCAGAGGTTGCAAAGGAGAGAGGATGGATCATCACTCAAGGTTTCCAAGCCAGCGATAGCACTATTTTTAGGTTTCATCAGGATCTCTCATGCATGTTGCAGGGCAGTTTTCTGGGTCAGCCCCTCTCAAGTAAACCTGTCATCTAATCCCTACCCAGGACAGTTACCCCGATAGAGTAGCAACTCAGCCCACACCAGCACTGGCTATTTTGAGATTGCTTTGCCCTGTGCTAAATGGGTGCCGTGAGGGGAGCCTGCCTGCTCGGTTGCAGGTGGGGTTTCTCGCATCTTCTGTGCATACTCTCATCCATGCTGAATCATGCAGTCAGGAATTCGCGCTGTTGCTGGGGATCAAGCTCAGGGCTCATGCACTCTCGGAAAGTGTTTCACTGCTGGACCAGTCCCTTAGCCCCTCATTCGGTAATTTGATACATATGAGTCCACTTTGTGCTAGGAACTTAGAATACAGTATCAAACAAATACAGGGAGGGCCCTTACCATCAAGACACTTACAGTTGAGCTGGGCTTGGGCACCCATGCTTGTTCTTCTAGCACTAGAATGACCATGGCAACCTGAGAGTAAGTTCAAGGCCAGCACAAACTGCGGTGCCACTCTGAAAGAAAAAAAAAAGAGGAGGGACAGAAGGGGAAAAAGATAGGGGAGAGGAGGGGAAGGGGAGGGGGAAAGAGAGGGGAAGAGGTGGGGAAGACACTTGCAGATGACTAGAGGAGAAGACATTAGTCAACTAATGGCATTTTTATCGCTAGTGTGAATAGTGCTATAAAGGACAAGTGGAGGAAACCGGACATGAGCAGGACGGAGAAGGTTTGCCAAGGAAGACGCTGCTTGTATGTGGTTCTGGAGGATGAGCAGAATCCAATAGGAGTCAGCAGGAGGGGGAAGCCTGCTTGGCAGAGAAGTGTGGGAAGAGGTCTGTGGCCAAGGACACTGATAAGGGTAGAGCTGGAGTGTGCAGATCAGGAAGTGTTGGGAGGCACAAACTTCAGCAACAAAAGCCAAACTGACAGGAAGAAGAAAAAACTCTTTAATGTGTGTGGCTGTAGAACTTTAAAAGATAGCCCACTGTACGGTTCATCCGACTCAGCCTGGAAAAGCACGTGCGTGGAAACCCAAGGACTGGAGTCAGCGTGCCCCAACCCGCAGAAGGGTGGAAGCGGGAGAGTAACTTCAGAAAGTTATTCTCCGTCCTCCACATGTGTGCCACGGTACACATGTTCCGTGACACACACACGTACACAGGCACACTTTGTAAAAAGTTTATGAAAAAGGCTGACTAACTGGGCGGTGGTGGCCCATGCCTCAATCCCAGCACTAGAGAGGCAGAGGCAGGAGGACCTCTGTGAGTTTGAAGTCAACCTGGTCTACAGAGCGAGTTCCAGGACAGTCAGACAGCCAGGGCTACCCAGAGAAACTCTGTCTCAAGCAAAAAAGAGGAAGGAGGAGGAGGAGGAGGAGGAGGAGGAGGAGGAGGAGGAGGAGGAGGAGGAGGAGGAGGAGGAGAAAAAAACTATTAAAAAATTTAAAAGTCAGAAGAAGAAGAAACTGGCTAAATGGTTAAAATTAGAGGATTATATTGGATATATTTCTGTAATCTCAACACTTTGGAGGTTGAGGCAAGAGAACAGAGTATTCAAGGCCAAGGCCAGTGAGATAACCCAGGCGAGAAAGGCCCTTGCAGCCAAGCCTGAAGTTCTGAGTTCAAACCCTCAGACCTACACAGCATAACTAACTCTGACAAATTGTTCTCTGACCCGAACACTCACACTATGACTTGCACACTCATACGCTGTATACACACACACGCACACACACACACACACATTTATTCACTCTGTAGACTAGGCTGGCCTCTAACTCACAGAAACCCACCTGCTTCTGCCTCCTGAGTGCTGGGATTAAAGGTGTGTGCCACCACTGCCTGGCATAATACAATTTTTTAAAAGACATTTTACAGGGCCTGGAGAGATGGTTCAGTGGTCAAGATCACTTACTGCCCTTGCAGAGGGCCCATATTTGATTCCCACAGCTGCATGATGGCTCACCATTGTCTGTAAGTCCAGTTCTGACTCTGCCTTCTGATTTTCTGGGCACCAGGCATACACAAGGTGCACATGCAGGTCCTCATACAAATAAAAATAAAATAAATCTTAAAAACACATTTGTTTTGAGGATTCTGTCATGTAGCCCTGGCAGTTCTGGAACTTGCCAGTGTAGGCCAGGCTGTGTACTCAACTCACAGAGATCTGCCTGCCTGGGCCTCCCAAGTGCTGGGGATAAAGGAATGTGTCACCTTGCACAACTGTGAAAAAAATGGTTGGGTTTTTGTTGTTGTTGTTGTTGTGGGATTCCCCTCTGTATGCTGTAAATATGTTTCATTAATAAAGAAGCTGCTTTGACCTATGGCGGGGCAGAATATAGCTAGGTAGGAAAAACTAAACCGAATGCAGGGAGAAAGAAGGCAGAGTCAGGAAGAGGCTATGTAGCTGCTGAAGGAGAAAGATGCTTGAATCTTACCGGTAGGCCACAGCCTCGTGGTGATACACAGATTAATAGAAATAAGGTAAGTTTAAGATGTAAGAGCTAGCTAGGAATACACCTAAGTTGTTGGCCAAACAGTGTTGTAATTAAAATAGTTTCTGTGTCTGGGCAGCCAGGAAACCAAGGTACATTCTCCTTTTACATTTTTGTTTGTTTGGTTGGTTGGTTTTTGTTTTTTGTTTTGTTTTGTTTTGTTTTGTTTTGCTTTTGGAGAGGGGGTTCCTTTGGGATTTTGTTTTGTTGTTGTTGTTGTTCTTTGGTTTTTCAAGATGGAGTTTCCCTGTATAACCCTGGCTGTCCTGGGTCTCGCTCTGTAGACCAGGATGTCCTCAAACTCACAGAGATCCTCCTTCCTCAGCTTTCCGAGTGCTAGGACCAAAGATATGTGTCACCATCGCCTGGCCTAAGAAAAATGTCTTAAGAAGAAAGAATTTGATGCCAGCCTGGGTTACATGGCAAGATACTATTTAAGTGGGTGCTGGAGAGATGACTCAGTGGTTAAGATCACTGGCTATTCTTCCAGAGGTCCTGGGTTCAATTCCCAGCATCTGTACGGCACACTCAGTTCCAGGAAATTTGATGCTCTCTTCCGGCCTCTGCTAGAACCAGGCACACACATAGTGTACAAACGCATGTGCAGGCAAAACATCCAAACACATAAATAAATAACTATTAAAAATTTTAAAAAACAGAGAATTGCACACCCAACATTGCAAGGAAGGGAGAAGGCGTGGAAGTTAGAAGCATCTATGGGACTAAATGAGTTTCCAGACAAATGAGTGGAAGGTAAGAAAGTTGTGATTATTCTTGTACGTTAGCAGTCTTTCAAAATTCCTCAGCAGCCATAACACTCCCTGCAGGGGAGATTTACATAGATTTATTCTTGGTGTCTTTCTTGACAGTAAAAGTTGGCATGAAGAGGAACGTCTGGATACCCCAGTCCCCAGATGTATGCACTTTCAGATGAAGTAAGTGTGGAGAAGGCTTTGATGTGCACCCACAAACCCCAATAGCCTCTGTGGGTAACTGGTGCAGGGGCATGGCAGAGGAGTGGCGGGGGAAGGCACACCACATGGCTTGGTTGGTTTCATCTTTTTCCTGGGAGGAATAGAAGCGCTACAGCTCTGAGCTGGGAGCTATGGCTCCTATTTGCGTTTGTTAAGCTCTGGGTGCATTTGAGAACTCTGGGAGTGGACGAAACATGGGCAGCTGACTGTACCAGCCTGGAACTCAGCGGAGAGCTCGCAAGATTCTTGTAGGAGTTCTCTACGTATAGCGGGTAATTATAGACCAGCCTGTGCATGAGATTTTAAAGAAAAGAAATGGTTGAGAACATAATGTTCCTTCCACCCACCTATAAACTTAAAAGAAAGAAAAAAAACTGGAGAAAGAAAGTTGTGGGGAAAGAGGGTGGGCTTACAGGAAACCCAGCACCTCATGTTTGCAGGGAGGGTCTCTGTGAGATTATAACAGGGCTCAGACTTCCTTGTAGTTCAGATTCTGGGTTGGCCTTCTCATCTGATGAATTTAAAAGTCCTTGCCTCGCTACATTGCATTATTTACTTACTCATATATGTACCCATTAATAATATATTATTGTTAATGTTATTAGTTTTGGAGACAAGGCCTTACTGTATAGTTCTGGCTGTCCTGGAATTTACTATATAAATCAGGCTGGCCTAGAACTTACTACATAAATTACGTGGGCCTAGAACCTACTATGTAGATCAGGCTGACCTGAAGCTCTTGTCTCTGTCTCCCTCATGCCGGGAGTAAAGGCCTGTGCCACCATGCCTGACTACCACAGAATTTTATAGGCGGGTTTGGTGGCTGTTTAATTTACAGTTAGAAATTTAGAAATTCATAAGACTTCTGTAGGATTCTATTTAAGTGGGAATGCTGCCCACTATGTAGGAGGCCCTGAGTTCAACCCCTAATGGGACATACACTAGCTATGGCAGCACATGTCTGTAATGCCAGCACCCAAGAGGCAACACCAGGAGAATCAGTAGTTCAAGACCAGTCTGGGCTGCATAGCAAGACCCTGTCTGGAGAGAGGACAAAGAGAAATAAGGGAGTGGGGGTCAGAAAATCCTAATGGATGTAGGAGGAAACTAAAATCATTTCTGTGTATCAAACCTCAAGATGATGTTTTTAAACAACTTGATGGGCTTTCCCATTTATAATGTAAATTCTGTTAGCTCCAGTGCCTCCACCAGCGCCTGCTGGAATTCAAAGAAAAGAACAACCAAAAAGGCAATGACAAAAGCAATGACTAAGCCCTAACCGTCTAGAAACTTCTTCCATTACTCTCATGGATTGGGACTTTCTCTCCACAAAATAACCCTTACTGTTTTAAACTCTATTACCGTCTAGCTTGAATACACTTTGACATTTGTGACCGGCTGTGTGTGTGTTCTGAGTTTTCTTGTATATGCAGTCAGAATCTGTCGATGGCGGCAGTGAGAGGCAGGTAGCTTGAAGTTCAGAGCAAATTGTGGAGAATTTGGAAAACCAGTTACAACAGTGGGCATGCCCTTTTCTCTCTGAACTCATCTTGAGTGTACAGGCAATTTGGTTCATATCTGAGCCTGGCTCTATGTGAAGGCAGGCTCACCGCCCATGTTTATACGAGTGTACAGTAACACCTTCACTCAATGTTCTGGTCACGTGCCACTCAGCCCTTCAGACTGACATTACTGTCTGTCTAAACATCAGGATGTGAATATATAGATCACTTTCAACTTCCTGGAAGCCACATGCTAAAAAGAAAATGGGCTGGAGAGGTGGCTTGGTGGTTAGGTTAAGAGGAGTTCAAATCCAGCACTTATATCAGGTGACTCACAAAGGCCTAGAACTCCAGAGCTAAGACATCTGTTACTCCCTTCTGGCCTCCCAGGACACTGCACAGTGCTTGAGCATATACACATAGAAACATGTGAATAAAATAATAAAATAATTAAAAATCTTCTTGAAAAAGACAAAAGTGAAATTAAGTGTGGGGAAGTCATATGTGGGTGCACTTATGTGCAGATGCGGGGGCTGTATGTGTGTGCGTGTATGTACAGATATGGGGGGTTCCTGGGCCTCCTCTGCGGTCCTTTTCCCTTTCTCCCCTGCAGACCCTCACTCCCCCTCAGGTGAAGGCACCCTTCAGTGCTTTCTTTTTTCTTTTTAGATGAGTTCCTTTCGCTAGGCGTATTTCTTCTAACAGTTCAAACTGTTCACTGCATAATGCTGAGCAGCAGCTGGGATGGGAACAGAGGCCCTTGCCTGTAATCCCAGCACTGGGGAGGGAGACTTGGGAGGATCAGGAGTTAAGGTCATTCTTGACCACACAGTGAGTTGGGGGTCAGCCTAGGATGTGTAAGTAAACAGTAAAAGGGAAGCAAGTTAATTCTACTCTCTAAAGATAAGATAAATTATTCAATCATGGGTGTCTTATGTATACAGAATCTCATAATGGTATATTATGCCTTTTACACTTTGTTAAATCCAACATAATAAAAGGTTATATATAACTTGCATCTATGTTAATGAGAAAAAAAACACAGGCAGAAAGGGAAAAGCAGGGAAAAGTGTCAACTCAGGGCCAGCCCTGGGTCTCTCTAGAGTCACAGGTGTTAGCATGTCTGGGCCAGTCATGTAGTAGTCATAATTCACATGTAATCCATCATCCTGTGCTTCCATCTTCTCATCTCTAAAGCAGGCTAACATTAGCACAACTCACACCCCGGGTTTATCAAAGGAAAACTCGGATGCCTTGGAAAAGGAAAGGGAAAAAAATGCTTGTAAAAAGTACAAGAGGATCTGACATCGAAACTGACTTTCCAAATGCAGAAGCCTAAAAATAGCATGGGAAGCTGGGAGACGGGGCCAGAGAGCTGGTGCAGCAGCTCTGTAATCATAAGGGTGGAGAGTTCAAATCCTGGCACCCACACGGTAAGTCTGGCTTCACTGCACCAACCTGTAACCTGCTGGGGCTTGCTGGTTTCCAGCATGGTGGGCAGTAACTGTGCCTCAAAGGAATATGCAGAGAGTGATAGAGAAGGGGACCTTGTCTCTTTGGGCTTCCAAGTGTGTGTATTCACGATCAACATGCCGGCTGAACTACATCCCCCCCCCCTTGTTGTTGAAACAGATCTCAGGTAGCACAGGCTCACCTGACACTTACTCCGTGGCGAAGGCTGACCTCGATTTCCTGATCTCCTGTCTCCACCTTCCAAGTGTCGGGATTATGGACATCACCATACCCAATTTGTTACTTTATTGTTGTTAGTTTAAAATTATTTATTTTAATTTTGGGAGTATTAGTATTTGCCTCGACAGATGTATATCAAATGTGTACTTGGTACCAAGGAGACCAGAAAAGGACACCAGATCCCCTGGGGCTGGCGGCCTAGAGTTACAGACAGTGTGAGCTGCCCACGGTGCTGGGAACCAAACCTAGGTGCTCCAAAGGGCAGCACGCGCTCTTTACTGTCACGCTGTTTTCTCCAGCACCATCTTCCACCTCCCAGCTTGGGTTTTGGTCGGATCTGATCATATATCGTATGTGAACTCTCTACTGACTTTAGAAACAGCACCTCTTTGGTAGGCAGATAGGATAGCCTATGCTGCTGGTGGTTTCCAGGGCCAGAGCACTGAATTCCCGTTCCTTCCCGCGGTGAGCATGTATAACTCTCCCCCAACTCACAGGACACCTACGTCAGGCATGAGGCCAATGGTGATGAAGGAGCCAAAAAGCTGGTTTTCTGGTTCAAGATTCCTGCTTGATTCCAACTCTTCCCTGCTCCTGTTGGTCACTTGTTGTGCCTCTAGGTGAGAGGTGGATCCCAACGGCAATTTCTCCGTGTTTTATTTAATTTATTGGTTCTTCAGTGTCAGGGACCTGCCCCATAGATAGAAGGTAAGTATTTTAATCTGCTCTATGCATCCTGTTCCCTATTCTTTTAGATCAATGTATTTGCTGGCCATGGTGATGCAAGCCTTTAGTTCGGGCCCTTGGGAGGTAGAAGCAGGCAGATCTCTGTGAGTTCAAGACCAGCCTGATCTACAGAGCTAGTTCCAGGACAGGCTCCAAAGTTACAGAGAAACCCTGTCTCAAAAAGAAAAAGAAAAAAAAAAGAGGAAGGAGAGAGAAAAAGGAGAGGGTCTCATGTAACCCAGGCTGGCCTCAAAATTCCTGTGTAACTCAGGCCAGCCTTGAATTATCCATTTTCCTGGTGCCAACTCTCAAGTGCTATGATTATTAGCATGCACCACCACACTGGGGTTTGTTGTTGTTGTTTCTTTTGTTTTGTTTTGTTTTGTTTTGTATGCACATTGGTGTTTTGACTGCATGTGTGTCTGTGTGAGGGTGTCGGGTCCTCTGGGACTGGAGTTATAGACAGTTGTGTAGTGCCATGTGGGTGATGGGAATTAAAGCCAGGTCCAGGCACCTGAGGAGACCAGAGGCACGGTCACAGCATGCAGCCGTTACCCCATATGTGAGCCAGGAGGTAAGGGGTTGCAGTGACTGTTCCCCCATGGACACCGAGCGCTTTCCCAGGAGTCATTTCACCGGCTCGTCCTCGGTTCATCCAGCGAGTACCTCCTCCCTTGAAGCCACAAATGCCCAGTGAGTACTCTGTTCTTGCATGGGCGCTGAGGACGCAGCGGGAACCAGACACACGACAAATAGCACAGAGATGCAAGACTGGGTAGATTAGATGGTGCGAAGGAGAAAATCCAGTCTAAAGGAGGACAGCAGGCGCAAGCCATAGTCCTACGGAAAACCTCACTGAGCGCAAAGAACAGCAGCGTTCACAGCGACTGAGGCCCCAAAGAATTTCAACCTCTGTGTGCAGGTGTGGGGAGGGCTGGGCCCTGGCAAAATTCCAGCCAAAACCACTTCGGAATGATGGCTAGGTTTCCATTTTCACAAGGGCACCGTAGAGTGTGCCCCTCGTGTGTCATAAAAGCCGAGGGTCCTAGGAGACATTGTGTTGGAACTATTTCCCAGCTACGTGGTTTGCTTTTTTCTAGAAGACTATTTTTATAAATTACAGATCATAGCATAGTCTGAGCCCTTAGCAACCATCTGGTGTTCACAGCTTCCAAACGTGTCAGATAAGAATCCTCTGGGCTGCTTGGTTTAAAGATACAGACTCCACCCTGGCCTGGCGGTGTGGGCCCACGATCCTCAGATTGCTAAAGGCCCACCTAGAATGGTTGGCAGCGTGTTTGCCCTGGCAAGCTTGCAGCCCTAGATCCAGTGAGTCCCCAGTGCCAAAGTGAAAGAGAAACTGTAGAGACTCCACATCAGACGTGGGCACATTCTTGTGACCCCAGTGCTTGGCGGGGGCGGGGAGGGTTTAGGGGGTGTCACTGAGGCAGAAATATTGTGAGTTCAAGACCATCCTGGGATACATAGTAAGTTACGAGAATCTGTCTCCAAAGACTAAACCAAACCAAACCAACACAGAGTCTATCCATCACATCCCCTACCTCACCCCGCCCCTCCACCCCGCCCAGGGCTCTGCCATCTGTGTGTTTAGCCAGATGATTCCACACCAGGCAGGTTTGGGAGGCTCAGAGTGTTCACAAACAAGGAAATGGAGGCCCGGTGAGAGGGGCTGTCTTACTTACCCTAGGGAGAACTGGTCAGTCAGGCAGAACCAGGAACAATACTTTGATTTCCCAACTCCCTCGGGTCTGTGATTTTTTTTCCACACAGCACAAAGATAGCCTATGATTTTGGAACAGATGCCAGGTCGGGCATCTGTGACGATGCCAGGACGCACTAATTACCACCACTGAGAGCTCTGTGTCCTGGTAGCAGTCTGACAGGAAGTGAGTTTGCTATCCTATTTATTTATGGGGTCTGATAAAATGACTACTAAATAATAAACTACCACATTTGGCAAGAAAAGCTTTTCCTTTTAACAAATTTCTTCCTTCCTTCCTTTCTTCCTTCCTTCTTTTCTTCTTTCTTTCTTTCTTTCTTTCTTTCTTTCTTTCTTTCTTTTTTGTTTGTTTTTCGAGACAGGGTTTCCCAGTAGCTATCTGGAGTCAATCATGGAACTCGCTCTGTAGACCAGGCTGGGCCTTGAACTCATGGAGATCCACCTGCCTCTGTCTCCTAAGATTAAAGTTATGCACCACCATGCCCTGCTTAAAATTTTTATTTTAATATTACCTTCTGCGTGTGGGTATTTTACTTAAATAAATGTCTGTGCACATGCATTCCTGGTGCCCTCAAGTCCAGAAGACAATGTTGGATCCCATTTTACTAGAGTTCCAGACTGTTGTGAGCCACCATGTGGGTGCTAGGAATCGAACCCAGGCTTAACTATTAAGCTGTCTTTCCAGTCCCACAAAATTGTTTAAATTACATTTTAGCCATTATGTGTGTGCATGCATGTACACGTGTGTATATGTATGTGTGTGCGTGTGTAAGGAGGAAGGCTGAGCAAGCCATAAGAAGCAAACTAGTAGACAACACCCCTCCATGTGCTCACGTGCTCCGCCTTGGCTCCTGCCTTAAGGTCTTGCTGTAACCCCCTTGGGTGATGGACATACGCTGTAAGATGCAATAACCCCTTTCTCCCCAAATTGCCATTGGTCATGGAGTTTTCTACAGCAATAGAAACCATAAGGAAGACGATGTGGATGAATACATACATGCCCATAGCATGTGTATGGAGGTCAAAGGGTAATGGGGAGAATCAGTTACCTCCTTTCACCATGTGGGTCCCATGGGTCACACCTGGGTCATCGAGCTCGGTGACAGGTGCTTTAATTCACAAAGCCATCTTACTAGCCCCTCCCCCAACAGATCTCAAAGCTCTACCAACACCCAGCTTCACATGTCAATCACCAGAGAATGTGAAAGAGAAGGGCGGAGCAAGAGGAGACCTCCCTTCCCCAATCCTGCTCTCCCCAATCACAGTGAGCTTGTCTGTGTAACTTTGCTTCTGTGGGCGGCCTGGAGTTTGAGCTCTGTCCGCACACTCTGAGTGGCATGAATTTGAAGGGACCCTGGGATAGACTTGTGGAAAGCGCATGTTTCTTCAGTGTTGCCTATAGCACTTTAACGTATGTATGTCATCGTGTGTTCATGTGTGGTTTGTGTGTTTTCCTGAGGTGCTGGGGACTGAGCCTAGGACCTTGCTCTTGCTAAGTGCTCTATGCCTGAGCTACACCCCCCAGACCTGCCTCGTGTTCTCGTGGGTAGGCACTGTGAGGCTTGGGTTGATCCAGGCCAAGTTGTAGCTCACTCTGGGCCTACATTGCCCCCAAGGAAATCAAAGCATATCATCTCTGTGTGCTTTGATGTGTGAGGAAAACCGAGCACGTGGTACATCACCTGAAGGGGTGACCGCCTTCCCATAGCCCTTACAACCATAGCTTCTAGTGTGGGCAGAAACAGTTGGTTGAAGTCTGTCCACGTGTGTGCATGTGTGTGTGTGCATGTGTGTGCGCATGCGTGTGTGTGCATGTGTGTGTGCATTTGTGTGTTTATGTGTGTGTGCACGTGTGTGTGTGCGCGCACTTGCATGTGTGTTGGGCATGTGACAGCAGACACACGTGTGGGAACCAGAAGCCACCCTCCTCCTGATCTGTTTGACCACATCAGTGCTGAAGCCGACAGGCAAAGCTGGGCTCCTAAGGCAAAAAGTTTCCCTTTTTTAGGCCTACAGCCCACATCAGGCCTTTGTTGTTTGTTCTCTGGGTGTGGGGACAAAAGCCCTTTCAGATGCTGTGGAGTGTACAAGAAGTGTCATGAGAAGGGTTTGCTGGACCCCGGCCTAGAATCCAGCAAACCAGACTGGGAAGGGAGCTGGCCCTTCTGCCTGAAGCTCCGACTCCTGCCATTTCTGGTGGCTGGGATTGCTCCTTCATCTTCCTTCACTGGTACCTGCACTCTGGTCCTCACTGTGGCCTGGAAGCCTGCAGGCTGTGAAGGCCAGCCTGGGGTAGCCTGGGAACCTGCGGCCTGTGAAGGCCAGCCTGGGGTAGCCTGGGAACCTGCGGCCTGTGAAGGCCAGCCTGGGGTAGCCTCGGAACTTGCAGTCTGAGAAGGCCAGCCTGGTAAAGGACACAGATGTGCACCCTCATTTGATTCTCCCAAATGGCTGCAATGTCACCCCCACATTGCCATTCCTGACAGCTCTGCAGAAGAAAGGCCTGGGGGGGGAACAATGTCCTGTGACAGTAAAAGGTCATGACAACCCATGGCCCTGCCCTCACCGCTGCGGCAGAAGAGGGTTCCCATCTGTGTGTTCATTCAAAGCAAACAGAGGGAACACAGCCACGTGGATCTTCACAGCCTTTTCTCTCCTATTGCCATCCTGAGTGTGTGTACCATGGTGCCGCCAGGAACTGAGCAGAGGGAAACCCTCTGCCAGACACTCTGGGTTCTCCTGGCTGCAGCTCTCTGCTTCTAACTCAGGTCAGGCAACTCCAGGGCGCTGGAACCAGCCACCGAACTGAACTTTGCTCTGGTTTCAAAATGCAAATGAACCAGTGTTCTACTTCAGGTGGAGAGGTCAGGGAGGGACCGGCAGTGGTGGGAAACACGTGTGTCCTTGAAAGCGGCACCTCACGAGAGCCAGAGCTGGAGCACAACCCTGGAGTGGATGGCACACTCTCAAAAATCTAAGGAGCAGGAGACGGGGGGGGGGGGGGGGGGGGGGGGGGGGGGGGGGGGGGGGGGGGGGGGGGGGGGGGGGGGGGGGGGGGGGGCAGGGAGCGAAGGGTTTGGGGATCAGACTGGCTTTTGTGTGTGATCTTGTTTGGACAAGTCTCTTATCAAAGAGTAATACTAAACTTTACTCTGTTTTATTACCCCAGCTCCCTGGGGAATGGGTAAGTGACTTTAGGATTCCGTGAAGGAGGATTAAATTGCCTCTTCACAGATGAGAGCCCCGAATAACCAGATAGGCTCACAGAAGAGAGACAGGAAGGAATTCACGGTTGTCCTGTGGGGATGGTCTCTGCTCTGGCCACTTATGCCGTGTCCTCTGTGCACAAACTTACACCAAGTCCATGGCATCTCACCACAGACAGCATCAGTGGTGCGCCTGGCCCCGTGACAGGTGCTGAGGGCAGGGTAGTTGCATCTGCACTCTGACCCACTTCTAGGGGCTGGAGACATGGCTCAATGGTTAAAAGCACTGGCTGTTCTTCCAGAGAACTGGGGTTCAATTCCTAGCACCCACCTGGCAACTCACAACTGTCTGTAACTCCTTGGGATCAGGCACCTCGCCTAACCTTGGGCTTTTCTACATACAGCCAGGCACACACACATACACACAAAGCTTAAAAAGGGAGGGGGGAGTTGGTAGAACTCCGCCCCACTCAGCTGTGTGACTGCCCAAATTACCTGTTCGTCTCCTCTGTCTTCTCACTTTGAAAATGGAAATTATTTCCAAAATGGTGATGAAGATTAAATATAAAATGCTTAGCCCAGTGCCACACAAATTTATTATTACTTAAGACTTTAGTTTTTACCCTTCAGATGTTTCCAACCTAAAGGAGAAATGAACGCAGCACACCCTGAAACACAACACCGCCTCTCGTGGCTATCGCTTGCAAAAGTGGTACCGATGTCAAAACGCTTTAAGCAGTGGTCATTAAAGAAAGATTCAAGCCAGGCACGGTGACTCATACTTCGTACTTCCCTGCACTGTGTTCTTAGCAAAATGGGAAGTTGAGACCGGAGACTCGCCTCTGCAGGTCCAGAGGATCACCCCTGCAGCTCAGGGGCAGCTATCTAGTGCATGCTGAGCATCGATGTCGGAGTCAAGGCTGCGGGTGAAAACTGACTCCAAAAGTCATTGTCTTGAGCGTGCTGCAGCATGGGCACGCATACAGATGTGCACACAAAACAATGCTAGGCTTTAAAAGGAAGCTGGAGAGGTGGCTCAGTGGATAAAGTACTAAGTTTGAATCCCCAGCACCCACACAAAAGCCAGATGTGTTAGCCCACACCTGCAACCCCACCACTGATGAGTGAAGAGAGTTAGATCCCAGATGCTCAGTAGCAACCCAGTCAAGTCAAAGGGGTGAGCTTTGGGTTCAGTGGAAGAACTTGTCTCAAAAAAATTAGGTTGTGGGCCAGAAAGATGGCTCAGCAGATAAAGGTACCTGCCACGTGGGTCTGACAACCTGGGTCCCACTCTAGACTTCACAGTGGAGGGAGAAATCCAGATTTCAAAAGCTGTTCCCTGACCTCCACACATGCTCCATGGCACTTACATGCTGTGGGACAATGGTCTGTACCCTGTCACTTGTATTTTAAATAAACGCTGATTGGCCAGTAGCCAGGCAGGAAGTATAGGCAGGGTGACCAGGCAGGAAGTAGAGGTGGGGCAATGAGAATTCTGGGAAGAGGAAAGCTTCAGCCTGCAGTCATGACCTAGACACAGAGGAAACAAGATATGACTGCCTCACCGAGAAAGGTACAAAACCACGGGGCTAATGTAGACAAGAATTATGGACTAATGTAAGTAAGAAGCCTGAGACACTAGGCCAATCAGTTTATAGTTAATGTAGATCTCTGTGTGATTTCTTTGGAACTTAACAACTGCAGTAACTGGGCAGGACAGAAAACTCAGTCAACATTTGCATATGTTTTTAAGCATTTAATCCTTGGGGCAGGTTAAATGGCTCAGCAGGTAAAAGGGCCTGGGTTTGGTTCCCAGCATCCACACAGCAGCTCACAACCATAACTATAGCTCCAAGAACTCTGACACCCTCTTCTGATCTCCTCAGGCACCACACAAACACACACACACACGCACACACACACGCACACACACTCGGAGTGCACATACATACAGGCGAAACACTCACACATATCACGACTCTAAAAGACAAGTAAGCAATGTAATCCTTTATAAAATAGGTTTTATATAACCTTCACCTAACGAGATTAAATAAAATCTCAGAGATGCGGGGCTGGAGAGATGGCTCAGTGGGTTAAGAGCACTGGCAGTTCTTCCAGAGGACCTGGGTTCAATTCTCAGCACCCACATGGCAGCTCACAACTGTCTGTAACTCCAGTTCCAGGGGCTATGATACCTTCATACCAACGCACATAAAGTAAAGTTAAATAAATTATTTAATAAAATCTCAGAGATGCAAGTTCACACAGCCCATAAGGAGCAGAGTGTACTTGCATACAGGTCTCTTGGCCTGAGCCATCAGACTTTACTGCTTAGACACAGAGGGTATTTAGAAACAGGAAGCTCTTTCCAGGGACCCAAAGTCCCAATGCTGTAGCTGATTCCCACCAGGAGCTCTCTCCTGGCTGTGCCCAGCCACACCCATCTACCACACTCTCTGCAACTGCAGTTGCCAACCATGGCAGTAAAACACAGGCATGTGACCTTGGCTATTACAGAGCCTGGATAAAGCCCTGGATTGTAAAGTGTTGACTGACGGGTCCAGAGGTCTCACCCTCTTTTCCCTTGCCGGGTGACCTTGAAGTCTATCCCTGATGGGAATAATTAATGACCAGCTTCCCTGTGATTTTGCAGGAGACAAGGCACAGGAGCTCACTCACCCTGAATGTCACCTGACCAAGAATACAATGTCCCTGAACCAGTTAAAGGTGAGAATAAACTGCCTGTGTGTGCTCGGTGTTTAAAGATCATTTGATAACGATAAGTCTTCAAGAACTCCTACGACTGTCAAGCCAGCAGGTGACCAAAGGGTTGGGATAGGCAAATGTTTATGAACCAGAAAATTTACCTAGCATGCAAACCCAGAACAGGTAGTTTGGGTGTGGAGGTGGATGTGGGAAAGCTGGAACTCCCTGGGCATGCCTGAAGGGAGCGGGAGCAGGGAGAGTCCCAGCCAAGGGCAGAATCCATGGAGCTGCCTTTTCCTGGAACAGGCTGAGTTCCAAGCTAGTTTCTGGAATGGGAAGACACCGAGTAGGTTTTGCTCAAGTGTTGCTTTGCTCCCTTGGAGTTTGAAAAACAGATGAACCTGGGAGCTGGGAAGAGCGAGTAGGCCAAGGCTGCCCTTGGGATTCAGAATCCTGGGAATGCCCAACAGATTTCCGTGTCTGAATATGGCCAACCTAACCAGGCCCCAGCCCTCAGAATCTTCTGCTCGCTGCTCCATGTGTGGTTTACTTTGTCTAAAGTCCTGTGGTTTGAAATGGCAGATTCCACATCTGAGAGAAATGAGTCTTGGACCATGTTTCTTCTGGGCTTCCACAGGCTCTTGTCAACACTGCCTGTTTGGGATGATGGGACCTTGGAATGACCCACGGTGTGTACAGCCTTTCAGTCTCTGCCAATCACTATTATCAACTAATATTTCTAAAGATGCTACCGAAGGCCTGCCATTGGGTTCCACCAGAGGATTGTGACTTTGTTCCCAGTGTTATGGGATGGTTGGTCACATTGGGACTTGCCAGGAATATGAGAGGGGGAAAAAGAGACAGAAAGAAAATCTAGAGGGGGCTGGAGAGATGGCTCAGTGGTTAAGAGCATTTGCCTGCTCTTCCAAAGGTCCTGAGTTCAATTCCCAGCAACCACATGGTGGCTCACAACAATCTGTAATGAGATCTGGTGCCCACTTATGGCCTGTACGCGTACACACAGAATATTGTATACATAATAAATAAATATTAAAAATAATAAATATTAAAAATAATAAAAAAAGAAAATACAGAAAATTCCTTCTTCTGAATCTGTTTAAGTGAAATGATACCCCCAGATGGCGTTTGCTGTGCCTGGAAGTTTACCCAGGATGACACTGTGTGGCACGTGCTATCACATTGATTGGCCTTTGTAGGCTGTACTGTCCCGTACAGTTCCAAGCATGGGGGGCAGGGCAGAGAACACAGCTTGTCTCCACTGTGTGCCAGCTGCATGTTGGGGGCTCTCTCCTCCTCACCAGCAGCTGGGTGGAGGTGGCCTCACCTTCCCTCTGGAATGGACAGCAGCTCCAAGTGAAGGGGGCTGAAGGGCCGTGGCTCAGGTATTTGCAAGCCAATAGGGAAGCAGCGTTGTTTCCAGCCAGCTCTTGTGAGTCACCTGGGGAGGGGGGTGGCTCAGGGATGCAGGCACTCCTGAAGGGCTGTGGTGAAAGTCATAGGAGCAGATGCTCGGCAGCTCCCTGGCAGCTGTGCAGGCCGTGGGAGGACATGACACGATGCACACCAGAGAAAGTGGCCCAGGAGGGCACATCTGCTGTCCCTCCTCTGTCCTTGTGCATACAGAACAGAGGTCTCTGGGCTCCAGGCTGGCAGTTCAATAACCCATTTTACAATTTTAGACGCAAGCCAGTGGGCCCCGGGTTTAATTTAGATTATCGAAAGATGGTAAATTGGGCCAGATGAAAGAGGAGCTTGGCGCGTGGGCACAGCACTGGCAGGCTGCAGCTAGCATGAGCTCAGTCGCGATATTGAGATCAGGGAGAGCACAGGGTTCCGGATCCCGAGCCGTTCTCTCACTAGTCATAAGACCCTGGAAACGCCATTTAATCTCTCCCATGCGTTTCAGTTTCACCGTTGGAATAAACTTCACAGCCAGATGGTGTCTCATGAATGCAGACAGCAACAACAGAAGAAATGGTTCATCTCCCCTCTCTGGTAGGATCTTTGCCTGCTGTTTTTAAAAGGTCAGCACATTCTTGGCAGTCGATACACACTAGCAAGTGTCACTCCTTGAACCTAGTTGCATCACCGGCAATGGCATCGTCTGACTCTTCCTTGTGGAACAATACTGCCCCTCGGTGGATGAACATGGAATGGCAAGCAGCAAAATATTCCTGCCCCACCCTGTATTCTATAAGGTCTAAGTCAGATTTACCCTTTAAAGGAACTCAAGCCTGCTCAGATGACAGAATCCTTTGTCCCTAGTACTATAAAAACTCAATTCCAGGGAATTCTGAACTTTAGGCTAAAAGAGAACATCACTTCTTTTATGTTTTTTCTTTTCTCTCTCTCTCTCTCTTTTTTAAATATTTATTATGTATACAATATTCTGTCTGTGTGTATGCCTGCAGGCTAGAAGAGGGCACTAGACCCCATTATGAGATGGTTGTGAGCCACCATGTGGTTGCTGGGAATTGAACTCAGGACCTTTGGAAGAGCAGGCAATGCTTTTAACCACTGAGCCATCTCTCCAGCTCCTCTCTCTCTTTTTCAACTTTTAAAACAGGTCTTACCATACAGCTTCATCTGACTTTAAACTCTTAATCCTCCTGCCTCTGCTTCCCAGATGCTGTGATTACAGGTGTGTGCCACCACTCCTGGTGAACCCACAACTTTAACTAGCCTAAGCACAACCTTTAAGACTTGGTCATGACCTCCAGTGCCCCCATCTACCTCTACCAAAACAAAATGCCAACAACCAAACTTCATACAGCAAAATATAGAAGAGACTAGGCGGCGGTGCCCGCCTTTAACCCCAGCACTCAGGAAACGAGCAGGTGAATCTCTGAGTTCAAGGCCAGCCTAGTCTACATAGCGAGTTTCAGGACAGCCAGCACTACACAGGGAAACCCTGCTTCAAACAAACAAACAAAAAAAAATCCAAAGCAAAACAGAAGAGAGTCAGAGGGTAAGCACCACTAAGAAACACTCAGTGGGCATAGGTCTTAAGTCCCATACTAGGTTAGAAGCACAATGACAGGGAGTTGAGGGGGAGCTGTCTAGTTGGGGTAAAATAGGGCCTTTAATCCCATCATGCAGGGAGCAGAGGGAGGTGGAACTCTGAGTTCAAAGCCAGCCTGATCTACAGAGTGAGTTTCAGAACAGTCAGAACTACACAGAGAAACCCTTAAAAAACCAAACCAAAAAAAAAAAAAAAAAAAAAAGGAAAAAGAAACAAAACATAGAAAAAGCGGACATTAGCAAAATCACTTAAGCACATATCTGCCATAAGGACCAGAAGGAAGGTTTCCAGGCACTAGCTCCACCCAGGCCTTTGGTACCCCCATGAGCTCTGAGCTCTGTGCACACCATTGCTTTTGAAGCTAGGTGCAGTGACTCTCAGCTACCTACCGCTCCTCTTGGCAGACAGGCACCAGGAAGGTCACCAAAGCACGAATAGGGTTCCCAGAAGCAGGTTCAGCAGGGTCCCCAGGGCTAAGATACCATAGACTTATCTTTGAGAAAAATGACTAATATATAGAAATCACAGAGCAAGGTTTGATGTGGGATTCCCTCTGCATGCTGTGAATATGTTTTATTATCATCGGTTAATAAAGAAACAGCTTTGGCCTATGGCAGGGCAGAATATAGCCAGGTGGGAAAGCCAAACAGAGACAGAGGAGGAAAGAAGGCGGAGTCAGGCAGACTCCATGTAGCTGCCCAAGAAGCAAGAGAAAACAAACCACATGCCTCGTGGTAAAAAATAAGATAATAGAAATGGGTTAATTTAAGATGTAAGAGCTAGCTAGAAATATGCCTGAGCCATCAGCCAAACAGAGTTGTGATTAATACAGTTTTTGTGTGAGTATGCAGGTTTGGGTGGTTGGGAAACAAAAAAACAGTCTCTATTTACGAGGGTTAATGAGATGGCCCAGCTGCTAAAGGCTCTTACTGCCTGAGAACTTGAGTTAGATGCCTGGAGCCCACATGGGGAGCAGGGGGAACCAACTCCTGCGAGTTGTCCTGACTTCACATGTGCGCTAGTTCATGCTCACATGCAATGAGTACATGTAGTGTGGGGGGGGGGTGGTAATTGGCAGCTGGGGTGTGTTCTGGGCCTACTGGCAAGGGACCAAAATACCCAGGTCTCTTTCTTCAGCTTCAGCACTTTTACATTTAAGTTCTGCCTTTCAGGGCATTTATACTTCCAATGACCCAACTTCCTACAGCAGGCACACTGGTCTTTTTGCAGACTATGCCAATTCCTGTTTTAGGCCTTTCCCTTCACATAGTGAGTCTCCAAATGCCAATGCCTGTCTTCTAACCTCTGGGCTGCCTGTCACAGCTAGAAGGACTGTGGTGAGCTCCTGGAGCTGTCTTTTTAAAGTTTTCACGAGTTCCAAAGTCTGTCTGTCTTCTGGGGTCTCCCCATTATTGAGCACTTTCTCAGCAACCGCATGAGTTCAACCAACCTCTTACTTTCGAACCCTTCTAGTCTGCACCTTACAGTGGATAATAAATGGTTAACAAAAGTCAGGCTAACTGCAGACCAGTTCTCTGGTGCTTCCAGATCCAAAAGGGTATTTAGGTCTTATAAGCTTCTATCAGTCTCTCTAAGAATGTTCTTGGTGTTTCTTCAGGCCCCTGGCATACCTGACTAACTGGACAAATTTGTGGGCCGCCTTGCTGCAGCCCAGAGACCCCACCACCACTAGAATTTGGCAGTAGACTTTCCGCCTCTCCCTATCTTTCTCTATGTTGAAATCCTAATTGGTTCATGTCACACCCAATATTTATAACCCAACATATCTGCATTGGTGACTAGTCTTCTATCTGGGCCCAGAACCAATTTCCAAGTCTCTGTTCTGATCCGGTCCCTCTCCTCAGTAGTGAAGATAGCCTGGAACAGTTAGAAACAATTATCCCAGGGCTGGAGAGATGGCTCAGAGGTTAAGAGCCATCTCTGGTTGCTCTTCCAAAGGTCCTGAGTTCAGTTTCCAGCAACCACATGGCCCCTCCCAACCATCTATAGTGAGATCTGGTGCCCTCAACTGGCATGCTGGAAATGCAGTACACATACTATATACTTTAAATAAATATATATTTTTAATATTTTTTTTCTTTTGCTTTATGTCCTGCAAACCTTAAACTATTCCAGCTCTTTACAGGTCACTTTTGCTAGCTCCTGCTTTATGGCAAGATTAAAATTTCTTTTTCTTTTTCAGAGTAGGAAAGAAACTTTATTGAAAAGCAAATCAATAGCACAAATGAGAAATATGCTGTCAAGAGTGTTTGGATCATTTCAGCCACAGGCTTTCCCATGTACCACACCTTCCAAGTCAGCAACATTGGTCCCCATTCAGAGGATATGGCTGTGTTCTCTTTCTTGTTGTCCTCTTTTTGTTTTATTGATTTTTGTTGAGCTCTACATTTTTCTCTGCTTCCCTCCCTGCCTCTCCCCTCCCCCCTTCAGCCCTCCTCCAAGGTCCCCATGCTCCCAATTTACTCAGAAGATCTTGTCTTTTTCTACTTCGCATGTAGATTAGATCCATGTATGTCTCTTTTAGTGTCTGCATTGTTGTCCAAGTACTCTGGGATTGTGGTTTGTAGGCTGGCTTTCTTTGCTTTATGTTTAAAAACCACCTATGAGTGAGTACATGTGATAATTGTCTTTCTGGGTCTGGGTTACCTAACTCAAAATAATGTTTTCTAGCTCCATCCATTTTCCTGCAAAATTCAAGGTGTGGTTATTTTTTTCCTGCTGTGTAGTACTCCATTGTGTAAATGTATTACATTTTTCTTATCCATTCTTTGGTCAAGGGGCATTTAAGTTGTTTCCAGGTTCTGGCTATGACACACAAAGCTACCATGAACATAGTTGCGCATATGTCCTTGTGGCACAATTGAGCATCCTTTGGATATATACACAAAAGTAGTATTACTGGGTCTTGAGAAAGGTTGTTTCCTAATTTTCTGAGAAATCGCCACACTGACATCCAAAGGGGTCCTACCAGCTTGCATTCCCACCAGCAATGCAGAAGTGTTCCCTTTTCCCCATAACCTCTCCAGCATAAGTTGTCATCAGTGTTTTTGATCTTGGCCAATCTTTCAGGTGTAAGATGGAATCTCAGAGTTGTTTTGATTTGCATTTTCTGATGACTAAGGATGTTGAACACTTCCTTACATATCTTTCAACCATTTTAGATTCCTCTGTTGAGAGTTCTCTGTTTAGGACTGTACTCCATTTTTTTTATTGGATTATGTGTTCTTTTGGTATCCAATTTCTTTAGTTTTTTGTATATTTTGGAGATCAGACCTCTGTTTGATGTGGGGTTAGTGAAGATCTTTTCCCATTCTGTAGGCTGTCATTTTGTTTTGTTGACCATGTCCTTTGCTTTACAGAAGCTTTTCATTTTCAGGAGGTCCCATTTATTAATTGTTTCTCTCAGTGTCTGTGCTGCTGGCCTTCTATTTAGGAAGTGGTTCCCTGTGCCAACGTGTTCAAGTGTACTTCGCACTTTCTCTTCTATAAGGTTCAGTGTGTCTGACTTTATGTTGAGGTCTTTGATCCATTTGGACTTGAATTTTGTGCATAGTGATAGATATGGGTCTATTTTCATTCTTCCACATGTTGATATCCAGTTATGCCAGCACCATTTGTTAAACATGATTTCTTTTTTTCATTTGATATTTTTTGCTTCTTTGTCAAAGATTAGGTGTTTGAAGATGTGTGGATTGATATCCAGGTCTTCTATTCAGTTCCATTGGTCCTCCTGTCTGTTCTTATGCCAATACCAGGCCGTTTTCAGTACTGTAGCTCTGCAGTAGAGTTTGAAGTCAGGAATTGTGATGCCTCCAGAAGTTCTTTTATTGTACAGGATTGTTTTGGCTATCCTGGGTTTTTTGCTTTTCCAAATGAAGTTGAGTACCACTCTTTCGAGGTCTTTGAAGAATTTTGCTGGTATTTTGATGGGCATTGCGTTGAATCTGTAGATTGCTTTTGGTAATATTGCCATTTTTACTATGTTAATTCTGCCTACCCAAGAGCATGGGAGATCTTTCCACTTTCTGGTTTCTTCTTCAATTTCTTTCTTCAAAGATTTGAAGTTCTTGTCATACAAGTCTTCCACTTGTTTGGTTAGAGTTACTCCGAGATATTTTATGCTATTTGTGGCTATTGTGAAGGGTGTTAATTCTCTGATTTCTTCCCCAGCCCTTTTATCATCTGTGTACAGGGGGGCTACTGATTTTTTTGAGTTAATCTTATATCCTGCTACATTGCTGAAAGCATTTATGAGTTGTAGAAGTTCCTTGATAGAATTTTTGGGATCACTTATGTAAACTATCATATCATCAGCAAACAGTGAGAGTTTGACTTCTTTTCCAATTTGTATCCCCTTGATCTTCTTTTGGTGTCTTATTATTTTAGCTAGTACCTCGAGAACTATATTGAATAGATATGGAGAGAATGGACAACCTTGTCTTGTTCCTGATTTCAGTGGAATCTCTGGGAGTTTCTCTCCATTTAGTTTGATGTTGCCTGTTTTCTTGCTGTATATTGCTTTTATTATATTTAGGTATGTTTCTTGTATCCCTGCTCTCTCCAAGACCTTTATCATGAAGGGATGTTGTATTTTGTCAAAAGGTTTTCCAGCATCTAATGAGGTGATCATATGTTTTTTATTTTTCAGCTTGTTTATATGGTGAATTACATTGAAAGATTTTCGGATGTTGAACCATCCCTGCATCTGTGGGATGAAGCCGACTTGGTCATGGTGGATGATGGTTATGATACGTTCTTGGATTCGATTTGCCAGTATTTTATTTAGTATTTTTGTATCAATGTTCATGAGTAAGTTTGGTCTGTAATTATCTTTCTTAGTATTGTCTTTCTGTGGTTATCAGGATATCAGGGTAATTGTAGCCTCATAAAAAGAGTTTGGCAATGTTCCTCCTGTTTCTATTGTGTGGAATAATTTGAGGAGTATTGATATTAGTTCTGAGCTGAAACCATCTGGTCCTGGGCTTTTTTTGGTTGGGAGACTTTTGATGACTGTTTCTATTTCTTCAGCAGTTATGGGTCTGTTTAATTTGCTTATTTGGTCTTGATTTAATTTTGGTAAGTGATATTTATCCATTTCCTTTAAGTTTTCCAATTTTGTGGAGTACAGGTTTTCAAAATATGACCTGATAATTCTCTGTATTTCCTCCATGTCTGTTGTTATGTCCCCCTTTTCATTTCTGATTTTGTTAATTTGGATATTCTCTCTTGCCTTTTGGGTAGTTTGGATAAAGGTTAATCTATTTTGTTGATTTTCTTGAAGAACCAGCTCTTTGTCTCATTGATTCTTTGTATTGTTTTCTTTGTTTCTATTTTGTTGATTTTAGCTCTCAATTTGATTATTTCCTGCCATCTAGTTATTTTAGGTGAGTTTGCTTCTTTTTTTCTAAAGTTTTCAAATGTTCTGTTAATTCACTAGTGTGGAATTTTCCCAGCTTCTTTATGTAAATGTTTAGTGTTATGAACTTTCCTCTTAATACTGCTTTCATTGTGTCTCATAAATTTGGGTATGTTGTGTGATCATTTTCATTGAATTTTAGGAAGTCTTTAATTTCTCCCTTTATTTCTTCCTTGACCTACTGATGATTCAGGTGAGCATTGTTTAATTTCCATGTGTTTGTGGGTTTTCTGGAATTAGTATTGCTGTTGACTTCTAGTTTTATACCATTGTAATCTGATAAGGTACATTGGGTTATTCCAATTTTTTTTTGTATTTGTTGAGGTTTGTTTTGTTACCAAGTATGTGGTCAGTTTTTGAGAAGGTTCCATGAGGTGCTGAGAAGAAGGTATATTCTTTTCTGTTTGGATGAAATATTCTATAGATGTGTGTTAAGTCCATTTGAGTCATAACAACTGTTAGTTCTCTTATTTCTCTGTTCATTTTTTTGTCTGATTGACCTGTCCAGTGGTGAGAGGGGAGTGTTAAAGTCTCCCACTATTAATGTGTGGGGTTTAATGTATGATTTAAGCTTTAGAAGTGTTTCTTTCACATATGAGGGTGCCCTTGTATTTGGGGCATAGATGTTCAATACTGAAATTTCCTTTTGATGGATTTTTCCTGTGACTAATATGAAATTACCTTCATTGTCTCTTTTGACTGATTTTAGCTTGAAATCTATTTTGTTAGATATTAGGATAGCTACACCTGCTTGTTTCTTAGGTCCACTTGATTGGTATTTTTTTTCTCAACTCTTTACTCTGAGACGATGTCTGTCTTTGAGGTTGAGATGTATTTCTTTTTCTTTTTTCTTTTGGTTTTTCGAGACAGGGTTTTTCTGTGGCTTTGGGGCCTGTCCTGTAACTAGCTCTTGTAAACCAGACTGGTTTCAAACTCACAAAGATCCATCTGCCTCTGCCTCCCAAGTGCTGGGATTAAAGGCATGCACCACCACCGCCTGGCCAAGATGTGTTTCTTGTGTGCAGAAGAAGGATGGATTCTGTTTTCATATCCGATCTGTTAGCCTGTGCCTTTTTAGGTAAGTTGAGTCCATTTACATTAAGGGATATTAATGACCAGTGATTGCTATCTCCTGTCAATTTAGTTTTCATCGTTGGTGATGTTAATTTCTGCATTTTTTTTCTTCTTTGGGATTTGCTGTTATAAGATCATCAATTGTCTGTATTTTCACTGGGGTACCCATCTTCCTTGGGTTGGAGTTTTCCTTCTAGTATTTTGTGTAGGACTGGGTTTGTGGTTAGGAATTGGTGAAATCTAGATTTGTCATGGAATATCTTGTTTTGTCCTTCTATGGTGATTGACAGTTTTGCTGTGTATAGTAGTCTGGGCTGACATCTGTGGTCTCTTAATGTCTGTATAATGCTTGACCATGACCTTCTGGCTTTCATTATCTCCAGTGAGAAGTCATGTGTGATTCTGATAGGTCTGCCTTTATATATGATTTTGTTAAATAAATTTTCTGTGCCTTTGAGTTGAACTTCTTCTCCTTCTTCTATACCTATTATTCTAAGATTTGGCCTTTTCATGGCTTCCCATATTTCCTGGATATTTTGGGTTACGCTTTTGTTAGATTTAATGTTTTCTTTAACTGATGAGCCTACTTCCTCTATTGTATCTTCAGCGCTTGAGATTCTCTCTTTCATCTCTTGTATTTTGCTGTTCATTCTTGTGTTTGTGGTTCCTGATCTTTTTCTCATGATTTCTCCATGATTTCTGTTTCTACAATTCCTTCCGCTTATGTTTTCTTTTTCTTTCTTTCTTTNTTTTTTTTTTTTTTTTTTTTTTTTTGAGATAGGGTTTCTCTGTAGCTTTTGGCTCCTATCCTGGAACTAGCTCTTGTAGACCAGGCTGGCCTCGAACTCACAGAGATCTGCCTGCCAAGTGCTGGGATTAAAGGCGTGCGCCACCACCGCCCAGCCGCTTATGTTTTCTTTATTGTTTCTACTTCAGTTTTCAAGTCCTGAATAGTTTCTTTTATATGTTTGAGTTCTCTTTCTTGGTTTTCTTTAAGTGATTTGCTGATGTCTTCCAATGTTTTGTTATTCTTTTCCTCACATTCTTTAAGGAAATTCCTTATTTCATCTTTAAGAATTTCAAACATTCTCTTGAAGTTACTTTTTAGGTCATTTTCTTCTGGTTCATTATATTTGGTTGTTCAGGTCTTGCTGTTGTAGGGTCTTTAGGTTTTACTGGTGTTGTGTTGCTCTTTGTGGTGTAGTGTGTGATCTTACCTTTTCTATTCATCTTTTCCTCTAATAGGTGTCGTTGGAGCTAGCTGAGATTCTGTTGAATAATCCGCCAGTGAATCCAAAGGTCGGATGGTTGTTCCGCGTGGTCCAGTCAGTGTCACAGTTCTAGTTACCTTGTTGGTTACTCCGTGTTCCTGGAGATAGCTCAGTGCTCCTGTGCTTTGCTCTTCTCCCTTGCAGTTTGCTGTCTCAGGCCTACTTTGGCAGGCTTTGCCCTGTTTCTGTAAATCCTGGTCTGGATTCCCTCCTACAGAAGTCCCTGGGTTGGAGTTGGACCTGGAAAGGTTTCTGGCTCTGGTCTACTGCCTTGGAGGTCCCAGGCTCGGGTACGCCCAGACCCACAGAGGACCTGCTTACTCCCTCAGAGGTCCCAGACTCATGCTCGGACCTGCAGAGGTTCCAGGTTTCTGCCTATTCCCTTTGATATCCCAGACCAATGCCCAGACCCACAGAGGTCCTGGCTCAGGCATACTCCCTTTGAGGACCCAGACTCACTCCTGGCCCTGCCAAGATGTCTGGTTCCTGCCTATTCCCTCGGAGGTCCCAGGTGGAGCTTGTTCACTCTTTGTCCTAGGTAGCTGGTTCTGTCCCATTCCGGTTCTGGTGGAGATCACTGCATGTATGTTTGTGAGCCTTAGGCATACAGTGACCAGGAAAGTCAGAAGAGAACATTAGAGTCCCTGGTAGTGGAGTTACAGAGAGTTGTGAGCCACCATATGAGTGCTGGATCTGAAGAGCCACCCTAAATACAGAATGCAGTCAGCTGAGTACAGCTCTTCCTGTCTTCCACCATGTTATACCCAGTCCACAGGGACCCCAAAAGACTGGCTCACCAAAATGCAAAAGAAAGGTTTATTGTGTGCACACTTACAAGCCAGCAAGGACCTTTTCAAAGCAACTGACGAAGCAGCAGCAGCAAGAGGAGGTATCCTACCTTCTAGGGGGCATTATTTAAAGGTAAAACCAGGAAAGTTACATTAGCATGGTGTGGGGTGATGGGGGTTTTATTTTCAAACCTCGCCTGTTGCTTGTCAAGTTTTCTTATTGACTGACCTTCAGGTGGGGACCTTCGTTATCTGTGCTTTCCAGATGGCCACCCTGCTACTTTTGCCCTAGCCATTTCTGAGGACTGGGATGTTTCAGGGGAAACAGCTTACACAAGACACAAAACGGAGGCGGAGGACAAAATGGAGGGACTTTGGTTCTTCACACCACAGCCCTTTCCCTACTTGCATGGGGCTGGGCAGGGAGACCCAGGTCACGTGTACGCTTTCATCCTGCCATTAATGCCCCTAATGCTGAAACCAGACTGCTTAAGCTTGCTATTGCTGTGGCACTTTCTCGCCACACATGAATGATCTTGGATAGATTGCTTATGCCTTGATGCTCTGGTTTCCTTCGTCATAGCATTTACATAACAGCGGAGGCACAGGGATGAGCATGCATGAGCCTTGGCTATGTCAGCTATGGTTATTTAATTATTTTTCCTTCCAGCTCAGATCACCCATGCTTTTGCTTCTGCCCAAAACTTTGGGATATCTGCATAATTGGAAATTCTTTTTTTTTTTTTGTTTTTGGTTTTGGTTTTCGAGACAGGGTTTTTCTGCAGCTTTGGAGCATGTCCTGGAACTAGCTCTGTAGACCAGGCTGATCTCGAACTCACAGAGATCCGCCTGCCTCTGCCTCCCGAGTGCTGAAATTAAAGGCGTGTGCCGCCATCGCCCGGCTATAATTGGAAATTCTTAAGCAAAGCTATTTCCAAATTTTTTGTGTGTGTTTGGTTTAATGGTTGCGTGACTGATTAAATAATTGGTAGATTGGTTGGTTACTTGACCAGTTAGTTAGTTGATTGATTGATTGGGTGGGCTGGCTGGTCGCTTAGTTGATTGGTTGATTGGTTGACTGGCTGGCTGGTTAGGTGATTGGGTGGTTAGTTGGACAATTGGTTAGTTAGTTGTTGAAATAGGAGCGGCGGCGGGGCTGCGTCCCCAACACCCCGGCCGCTTGGCTAGCTCATGCCCGAAATAACAACACACAAACTGTATTCATTTAAGAACTGCTTGGCCCATGAACTCTAGCCCTTACAGGCTGATTCTCGCACCTGGACTAACCCATTTCTAATGATGTGTGTAAGCACCCCAAGGTGCGCTTACCGGGAAGATTCTAGCCTAAGTCCATCGTGGGTTGCAGCTGCCTGGGAGAGCAGAGCATGGTGGCTGACCGGTCCCTCTGGAAGCAGCGCAGAGTCTGACCTCACTTCCTCTTCCGCCCAGCATCCTATTCTGTTTATTCCACCCACCTATGTTCTAAGCTATGAGGCCAAGCAGTTGGTTTATTACTTAACCAATGAAATCAACAGATTGATATATGACACTCCCACATCAGTTAGTTGATTTGTTGATTAGTTATTTGCTTGGTTGGTTGGTTGATTGGTTGGCTAGTTAGGTTATTGATTGATTGGTTGTCTAATTGGTTAGTTAGTTGATTGGTTGGTGAGTTGGTTGGTTTTATTGGTTGATTGCCTTGGTTTTCCCAATGCAGATATATTAGTTACTTTTTTATTATTGTGATAAAATACCATAACCAGAAGCAACTTAAGGAAGAAATTTTATTTTGATTACAATTCCAGAGGGTTAGAGTCCATCCATAATGGCAGAAACAGCATAAAGCAGGTGCTAGAGCAAGGAGTTGAGAGATCACATCTTCAACCACCATGAGGAAGCAGAGTGAAATGGAAGTGGGGTGAAGCTATGAACTCTCAAAGCCACCCCTAGTGACATACTTCCTCCAGCAAAGCTCTACTTCCTAAAGGTTCCACAAGTTTGCACAACAGCGTCACAAGTGTTCCAGTGCATGCTCTCATTCAAACCACTGCTGTTGGGGACTCAAACCCTGGGTCTCACACATTTTAGCAAGTTCTCTACCACTGAACCACATCTCCAGCCCAGCATGTCTTTATACTTGGAATAATAGACATGACAGACACCTTCAGGCTTTTAAAGTAGACTCTACTATTTTAATCCTCCAGTACCTTAAATAATATTAGAGCTTTCTCCAAGGAGTTGCGTTGGTCTAGGGCTAGTTTCCCCATCTGTGGTGCCCTGTGTTCTGCCCTCTATCCTGTCCTATCTCTTCCCCAGCCTGCTCCCTTAGGCATCAATGGCTAAAAGAGAGAGAAAAGACCTCTTCGTTACCATGAACAAGAGTTTTAGGAGTCTCAAGCAGCATCTGTCCTTACACAGAGGAATGTAATGTGTTGATTGTTTCTGCCACACGGGGACCCTCCAGGAGCAGATGAGTACATGTGGGTCTTCTCCCCTAACAACATGGCTATGTAAAGAGAGAGTGGACTTCCAGCAGTGGCAGCCCACGTCTTTAATCCCAGCACTCAGGAGGCAGGAGGAGCTCTGTGAGTTCAAGGCCAGCCTGGTCTACAGAGTGAATTCCAGGACAGCCAGGGCTACACAGAAAAACCCTTTCTCAAAAAAAAAAACAACAACAAAAGAGAGTAGATTTAGGAATTGGGGAGGCACTGTTCACAGTATAGAGGTTCTGGAACTTTACAAACTGGTGCAAAGTATAGATACTCCTCTGAGAAATAAATATATGCAAATATTGTAAAATTGCATGTTGTGATAGTAGGAATGTAATTGATCCCCACAAACTCATAGGGAGTGGTATTAGAGGCGTGGCTTTGTTGGAGGAAGTGTGTCACTGTGGAGGTGGGCTTTGATGTCTCCATTGCTCAAGCTACACTCAGTTCACTTCCTGCTGCCTACGGATTGAGATACAGGACTCTCAGGTCCTTCTCAGCACCTGCCGTGATGATGGACTGAACCTCTGAACTGTAAGCCAGCCTCAATGAAGTGTTTTCCTTTATAAGTGTTGCCGTGGTGTTGGGGTTGCCGTGACGATGGACTGAACCTCTGAACTGTAAGCCAGCCTCACTGAAGTGTTTTCCTTTATAAGTGTTGCCGTGGTGTTGGGGTCCAACCCCAACATAAATTGTTTCTCTGCACCCGCGTGGAGGCATGGGAATAACTGAGACACAGTTCACACAGCCATATCGGAAGGGAGTCTCAGGGTCCATTCAAATCCTGAAGATCCCCGTGTTTATTCTCAAAACAGCTGTTATCTCCAAAGGTAAACTGAGGGGTGAGTTCATTAGCATTCTGTGTCCGGGGTAGCAGGACTAAAAGTCACATCTGCAACTATGGCTGCTCTGTCACTAGCTTGGATTAACCGCCTCCCAGATGATCTCCAGAATTACCAAGAAGAGCAGAACAACATCAGCATACCCCGACCCAGGCCACAGCCAGTCTGTGAGTGCTGTGACCACCTCAGGTGCAGCTGTGGCTCGAGAGCCTGGCTGCCATACAACGCAGAAATATGTGGAAAAAAAAAAAAAAAAAAAAGAAAGAAAGAAAGAAAGAAAGAAAGAAAGAAAGAAAGAAGGAAAGAAAGAAAATGGCCTATCTAATATTGCCCCACACGTGGTCATGGTGTCTCTTTACTGCAGGAGAAACCGTAACTTTACACATGTGTAAAATGGGGGTTTAGGGACTCCTTGAGTCCTTTGTGGGCGTCAATAGTCCCTGCACTGGGGCAGTAAAATGGCTCAACAAGTAAAATGCCGCAAAAGCCTGAAAACTGAGTTCAGTTCCCTAAAGCCACAAAAAGGTAGAAGGAGGCCTGACTCCACAATCTTCCTTTGGCATTCCACAGTCATGCTGTGGCACACATGTGTGCATGCCACACACGCACACATACACAAACATTAACAAATAATTCAAGAGCCAAACATTGTACTACTCTACCCAGAATGCGCTCTGTGTTGCCCCACAGACATCTAATGTCCCAAAAATATGAACTGTCTTTCCTCCACGGCTCATGTCAGATGCCAGGGTCTGCCTGTTGACCCACTAGAAGCAGTTAACTGTCTAGATGAGCAGAAGGAACATTCAAGTCATTCAGCAAGAACCATCAGAACGCTTTGTCCCGATCCCTCCTCAGTGGAGTATGTCCTGCTGAGACCGATGCGTATGAGGTACAAGGGAAGAGTTTACCAGACCAGACTGATGTAAAAGTTTTAATAAAGAATAGGGACCGGGGCCGGGAGATGGTGGCGCACGCCTTTAATCCCAGCACTCTGGAGGCAGAGGCAGGAGGATCTCCGTAAGGTCAAGGCCAGCCTGGTCTATAGAGCCTCTCAGCTGTCACACAGAGAACCCTGTCTCAAAAAAATAAAATAAATAAAAATCAATTAATTAATTAAAAATAAAGAGTAAACTAGACACTGGGGTCGGAAGGATGACTCAGAGGTTGAGAGCACTGGCTGCTCTTTCTGAGATCCTGAGTTCAATTCTCAGCAACCACATGGTGGTTCACAACCATCTATAATGAGATCTGGCATGCAGACATACATGCAAGCAGAACACTGTGTACATAACAAATAAATACATTTTTAGAAAAAAAAATAGGCACTGTGGAAACCTGGAGAGAGCCTTCCTGAAGTAATGAAGTCCTTTGGTAGCAGTTAAGACAAGTTGGGGGAGGGGATGGCTCCGCATCTCAAAGCACTTGCTCTTGCAGAGAGCAAGGTGAGTCAGAACCATCCCTAACTCCAGCTCCAGGGATGACTCCTCCTTGTGGTCTGCACACTGCACATGCATGCGGTACACATACGTACATGTAGGCCAAACACTCAGCTATATTATATAAAATAAATAAATCTAAGAGAGAGGGAGGAGTTAGCTGGCAAGATTCCTGCACCCTTTGTGTGGGATATTCGAAAAGGGCTCAAGAGAGAGCTCATGATCTTTTTTTTTTTTTTTTTTTTTTTTTTTTTTTTTGGTTTTTCGAGACAGGTAGTAAATTTTATGGCACTTGCTGGCCCTTTGGCCCTTTGGGGTGAGGAACCACAGGGCTTTAATTGTTTGCCGAAGGTCTCAGGAGCCACTGGGTCAGGCCTCCTGGGCTTAGCGAGGAGTTTCGCTTTTTCTTCTGGCTCTTTTAATATTGTGCTCTTTGTCTCTACAGAGCAAGTGACTAAGAGGCAGTTAGGGGGCAACGAGCGTGTGGCGCGGCCCTCCAGACCACGAACAACCCGAGGAACTTCAGAATCTCCAGGTGTGGCTTTGGGAGGCTGCCCAGGGCCTGGAATCCATGAGATGGGCGGGGCTGGCAGCCATTGTTCTTTGAACATTCAAGGCCCTGCAACCTAATCGGCTAAACTCCAGCCCGAGAATTAGATGTCCCTGTTTAAATGCAAAACAAAAGACACCCGGAGATGTTCTCTGAGGTTCTTTCCGTATTTGTCCTGTTTCTTGTGCAACTTTCTTCCCAGATTAGGGGTCAGGATCCCCGTCACGTCCCCGCCCCCCCCCCCCCCCCCCCCCCCCCCCCCCCCCCCCCCCCCCCCCCCCCCCCCCCCCCCCGCGG
>NW_026067934.1:6508790-6545749 GCF_014885135.2 Alexandromys fortis | reverse complement strand
CCCCCCCCCCGCGCACTTTCCAGCCGCTATACCGCGGTACGGCCAGCAGAGGACAGCACTGCATTTTAGAACGGCAAGAACGACGGGAGGACTTGGTGCCACGCTCTGGTTTCATAATATTGCCCAGGGGGAAAAGCCCTTGTTTTCCTCTGCCGCCTAAATCTGGGAAACCTAAAGCCACTTGGAAACGATTCTGCTTCCTCTGTGCTACGGAAAGCCGTTTTATTTCCTCATAGGGACAGGCAGGAGCAAAACCAGACTATCCCACGCGGCAGATGCAAAGACCCACTCGCAAAGACACACGCGCACACACACGTGCGCACAACACTTCCTCTTCCTCTCTCTGGTTTCTCTTCCCACGCCATTTTAAGTTTGCTCTGCAAGTCTTGGCTCCCTGTCGAAGGAATGCTAGGCATCAGGGAGTAGGGCAGGGCAAACATTCTTGGGAAGTACCCAGCTTGTCCAGCACACCTGCTTTTAATTCTACCTTGAAGTCAGGTCAAAGCCAGTTCCTGATTCCGGAGTTCTGGTCCCAGAAATACAAGCAGCTCTAACCTGGGGCCCAGTCTCCCTGCCTGGATTCCCCCACGGCTACCCACCCCTGCCCCACTTCTCAGTACTGACAGTTCTGACTTGTTCCTAACCTAGACCTGTAGCCAGAGCCGGGGGTGGGGGTGGGGGGATCGGGACTGCCCCACCTAAGAAGAGCCAGAGAATTTCCTGTGTCGGACATTCTTTGCCCTTCCCCAGTGCCGCCTTTGGACCATCGACACTGCTGTTTGGGGGACTGTGAGCTCACCCTGGCCTCCCTCTGCCTTTTGGACACTTCTGGAACCTGCGCCTTTTCCCTGGCGCTTTGGGGCATTTCCATTCAGCCTGCTTTCCTCCGGTTTGACTTCTGCGGCTCAGGTGGCAGGGTATGCTCTCCGCTAGAAGTCTGAATGAAAAGGGGAGTAGAGGGGAGAAGAGGGGAGGGGAGGGGAGGAGAGGGGAGGGGAAGGGAAGGAAGGGGAGAGAAGGGGAGGTAAGAAACCCATTCACCATTCATGATGGATGACACGATCACATTTAATAAGGGGAAAGCCCCCGAGGCATCGAACTTTAAATCGGACTCCAGCTTTTGGAGAGTGGGTCACCCAAGTGTCTGTACCCAGAGAACAACAACACACCTGGCCAGGTTTGGTAGGCAGCCCTCTGCCAACCACTGTTTCTGTCTAGCTCACTCGTGGTGACCTCACTCTAGTGTCCGGTCCCAGACTCCCACGAAGCCTTCGCTTCACCTCGGCAGCGCCGAGTGTACACTGGGCTGAACTCCATGGAGTTTACCTCAGCTCTGTTTCAGGTTTTTTCTTTCCACAGGCGTGGGGCCCAAGGCCATGATACCTCACTTTGCTGGTGCAGATCATACTCTTGACCTAGAACCTTCTGGTTCCACCCACTCCTTCCAGCCTCTCTCCTTGTTTTTCTCAGGGACTTGAATGGGCTCCATTGAGCTGCACTGCATGCTGGGAAGGCTCACGTCAGACTTTATTGTGTGTCCCTGCTGTAAACTTCTCAGTGTGATATTTACGTGAGCACAGACTCTCAACAGGAACTTCCAAGCCATTTATGGACGTCTCTGGCTCTTTTAGCTTCCACGGGAACCCTGAAGGTAAACGGGGTTTATCATCCTGTAAAAGAGCGAGCTGAAGGGAACCTCCAGGCCTTCTCTGTAGAAGAAGGAATAACCCGTCCCATCCGGTTTTTCCTCGTGGCCATTTACCTGTGTTGATATGGGGCATTTTAGTTTGACAATCGTGAGACCCTTCCAAGGAAACTGCACTCGGCAGTTAAGACAATCCTGAGTCAGACAGTGAGTGTGAGGCCAGCCTGGTCTACATGAGACCCTGTTCCACATCACCAAGAGACAGAGGTTTTGTTTTCTTATCTTTTTTTTTTTTTTTTTTTTTTTTTTTGCTTTTTTGAGACAGGGTTTCTCTGTGGTTTTGGAGCCTGTCCTGAAACTTAGACCAGGCTGGTCTCGAACTCACAGAGATCTGCCTGCCTCTGCCTCCCAAGTGCTGGGATTAAAGGCGTGCGCTGCCGCCACCACCCGGCTGAGAGGTTTTGAATGTTCAGACCACAAAGAATTATCTGAGATGGGAGTTTATGCTAAATGGCCTGATTTGATCACTACCTGATTTCAGTTTGTTTGCTTGTTTGTTTTAGTGTTGTTTGTTTGTTCCGTTTTTTTTTTAAAATGCTGTTTCCTGTAGACCAGGCTGACCTTGAACTCACCAAGGAGTTGAACTTGGTCCTTGAACTCCTGATTCTCCTGCGTCCACCACTGTCACCGTTGTCATACCGTTGTACACAAGAACTAAAATGTCACACTGTGCTCCGTTCTGTGTCTACAGGCTTTGAAGAACAGCTGCACTGAGTTCCGTTCCCAGCACCCATGTGGGACAATTCACAACCACCTGTAACTCTAACTCCAGGGGATCCAGTTCCTTTTTTAGCTACCACAGACACCTATACTCGTGTAAGCAAACACGCATGAGTGTACAGTAAGTAAAATTATTATAAATATAATATATAAGTAAAAGGTAGTGGTATCTTACACCTTGCACTCAGGAGGCAGAGACAGAGATAAGATGATCTCTGTGAGTTTGAGGCCAGTCTGGTCTACAAATCAAGTTCTAGGACAGCCAGAGCTGTTACACAGAGAAACCCTGTCTTAAGAAACAAAATAAGGGGCTGGAAGGATGGCTCAGGAGTTCAAAGCTCTGGCTGCTCTTCCGGAGGCTCTGAGTTCAATTCCCAACCACGTGGTGGCTCACAACCATCTATAGTAGATGTGTGTGTGTGTGTGTGTGTGTGTGTGTGTGTGTGCTGACCAGGTGTGGTGGCACACACAAGGAAGACAGATCTCTGTTTGAGACCAGCCTGGCAGCCTGGTCTACACACTGAGTTCCAGGATAGCCAGGACTGTTACACAGAGAAAACCTGTCTGGAAAAACAAAACCAAACCAAAAGAATTAACCTCCTTTCACAGTAGGTAGCCATACTGCAGACTCATGACTGGTCAAGATGCTGAGACTAAGTGACTATCGAGTAGGAAGTCCTATAATAGCCCTCCAAGGCTCAGGGAACAGACGAAGGAGTGAAGGGAAAGAACTGGGGAGCTGAAGCGGAGTGGAGTGCGGTAGAACTGTCTTCCCAGGCCTCTGGACCACAGCTCTTTAACTCAGAGCCTGTGATTGGTTACCTGCTCCAGACCAACGGGAAACAGAGCCCGCAGGCATCCTGCTACGGGGCGGGGCAGGGAGGGGCTCTGAGACCTCCACTCATCCTGAGGAGCTGGGGGAGGGCGAGATATTTTCTTCAGTGATGAGGTCATGGGTAAAGTGACCATGCTCAGATAAATAAACTGTCATCATCTGTGCTCCTGTGAGTCACCCTGATGAAACTCATTGAGCTTTGGGACACACACATCAAAGAGTGATTAGCTAGGAGGAAAGCCATCAGCTACAACTGGAGGGTAGGAAGAGGGCTTCATGGAGGGGGAATATGATCAAAATTTTATATATCTATAAAAATGTCAGTGAAATTGTCATTATAAAAATATAAAATGAACAGATAAAAATATTTTAAAAATCTTCCTTTTTCCAGATGTTCCCAGTCTTTACCAGGTTGAAGAAACGTCTCGGTCACTGAAGTGAGGGGCTGGCAGGCATCGGATCCGCTCAGGATCTGGCCAAGGAGAAAGCAGAGGACACAGCTGACTGCACTGCTTTTCTCACAGATCTCAGTAATTTAGTCAAAGGACTGAAGTTTACAGGCATTGATCCAGCCCCGTGTGAGGCTAGCCTTGCTCTCCGGGGAAGCCCCATGAGTCAGCTGCCCTCTGCCCGGGAGGAACCCTTTCGATGGAGATTCACCTGTGCCAGGTGAAATCGGTCAGAAATTAGCCAAGATGGGAGCAGCAGGCTGTGAGGGTTCAGAATCAGGAGGGTGATTCATCCCACCTCTTCCAGTCACTTCCCTGCGGAGGCGACTTCTCACTAAGCAATGTCTGGCCAGAGTCCTTGCCTGAGAGGGTGGCATTATGTGTCATGTCATTGAGAGAGAAACAGCAAAGACACCTACCTACCCAGGAGTGGTGGGGGCGAGGGGGTTCAAAAAGTGTTCAGCTGGCAGTGAGTTAGTGCTGCCTCCTAGGGAGGTCGTGGTGGCACAAGCCTTTAATCCCAGCACTCTGGAGGCAGAGGCTGGAGGACCTCTGAGAGTTTGAGGCCAGCAGTCTACAAAGCAAATTTCAGGACAGCCAGGGTTGTTACACAGAGAAACTCTGTCTCAAAAGAAAAAAAAGAAATTTATTTTTATTTTATGTGTATTGGTATAATGCCTGTATGTAGTCTATGTAGTACATGTGAAATATTCTCAGAGGCCAGAGGAGGGTGTGGGGTTTCCTGGAGCTGGAATCAGATGGCTGTTAGCTATTATGTGGGTGCTGGGAATGGAATCTGGGTCCTCTGGAAGAACAGCCAGTGCCCTTAATGGCTGACTCATCCCTCCAGCGCCCTCAACTACATTTTGTTAAATGCCTGGGGGCTGGGGGAAGGCCTTTTTTTTTTTTAACACTTTCAAAATATGGCTAGCTGTACCTATATCACTTATATCAACGACAACCACTAAACACAAAACACACCTACTGGCCCCATTTGGGCCTTTCTGAGGCGTGGCCCACAGTAAAGAGAAGTGACCCAAAGAGGAGGCCTTGTAAATCTTTTTTTTTCCTGTCTTTTTATTTATTCATACACAACTACTTGCCTTCCAGCTTGTTGAAGCTGAAGCAGTAAGTCAGAGGCCTTGTAAATCTTGAGAGTAGAGTTGACTCACGCAGGGAACTTTTGTGTCAGAATGTGGTCTAGGGGAAGAGCGCTGGCTGCGGTGGGCATGGTCCTGTTGACTCTTCCCGGGAGGAAGAACTTGGCTAGAACAAATATAAAGCAGACTCAGTGAAGCCTGGGGCCTCAAAGGAGACCCCATCTCCCCAGTTCCAAGAACTACAAGGAAACAGGGCTAAGCTCCATAGAAACTGACACCAGTTACTCATTTTGTCCTGGTGACTAGACCAACGCCAATCAGCGCCAATACCCAGTGTGGAGAAATCCCTGGAGCGAACTTCTCCGGGGCAGGACTTCTTAATCGAGGGACGTTTGGAGACATTTTCTGTAGTGCCTGAGTCCAAGGACCTCCAAGAACATGACCACAGAGCCACACTTCCAAATGCAAAAGCAAGGTTTCGTTTATTAAGTACAGGCTAGCACGGGTCTTCTGCCTTACAGTCTGACACAGCAGACGGAGGGAGAAGGACCCTGTCTACTATTGTAAGGGGTTAAACAAAACAAAAACCACAAAGCAGTCACAAAGTTACAGTCTCAAAATACAAAATTACTTATCCTATATCTCCATTGTCTAAAGGTGAGGTAAAGCTCGGCTGTTAGGATCTAAGGGGGATAGCATAGCCCCCCTGGTTATGTCCTCCAGACATCTGCTGACCCTGTGCTAACCGCAGAGGCAAATGTGGTTAATCAGGTACCTACAAGGACGTTTGAAGCAAGCAGATATAAACATGTTGTTTGAGTACCCTGGTGGGTGGGTCACTTTGACCAGGGCAGGCACAGTTTCTTGGGAATGTTTATGACTTCGCTGGACAGCATTCCGCCCCCTAGTTATTCCCTGTCTAAAATGGAGTTCTTTTTTCAAAATGGAGTTTGTTGTGCTCCTTCATTTCCCACCACACGTAAGCCAGAAGGCTGGCAGCGTGGCTCAGAAGGTCAAGGCATGTGTTGCACTGCCTGACGTGATCTAAATTCAATCCCTTGAATCCACATGGTAGAGGGCAAGAAATGACTCCCACTGTCCTCTGACCTCTACACACACACACACCATGGCATGTGTGTACACACCCACGAACAGACATAAGTAAATAAACAAACAAAAAATAAATTTATACTTTAAAAAAAGCATGGGGCTGGAAATATGACTCTGTAGTTAAGAATACTGGCTGCTCTTCCAGAGGTCCTGGGTTTGATTCCTAGCATGCAGCTCACAACTGTCTGTAGCCCCAGTTCCAGGGACTCTAACTCCACAGCACATAAAATTAAGTTAAATAATAATAGTAATAGTATTAATAATAATAATAATAATAAAAGATGTAGTGAGTGATAGTCAAGAATCTTAAAAATATCCTACAATACTTTCCTAAAAGAAAGTCAGGCTGGAGAGTTGACTCGGTGGTTAGGAGCACTGGCTGCTCTTGTAGAGGTCCTGAGTTTAATTCCCAGCAATCACATGGTGGCTCACAATCATCTGTAATGAGATCTGGTGCCCTCTTCTAGCCTGCTGTCTACCTGTAGGCAGAACACTGCATATAAATAAATAAATAAATAAATAAATAAATAAATAAATAAATAAATAAAAATAAAATCTTTAAAAAAGAAGCCCCGGGCCGGGTGATGGTGGCGTGTGCCTTTAATCCCAGCACTCGGGAGGCAGAGGCAGGCGGATCTCTGTGAGTTCGAGACCAGCCTGGTCTACAGAGCTAGTTCCCAGACAGTCCCCAGAGTTTGTTCCTGGGAACGCACCCATGCGAAGGTGGAAGAAGGGAACGGGAGATCTACGAGGAGTACATGAGAGTAACAGGCAGGTGTTGTGGACCTAAGATCCCAGCACTTGTTGGGGGCAGAGGACAAGGAGTTCACGGTTATCAGCTGTAGTTTGAGTTCCAGACCAACCTGGATTATGTGAAAACCGACCTCAAGAAAAAAAGAAGCAGCAGCAACAATAAAACAATTTGATGGTGAACTTGGGACTACAGTATCAGACTAGGGGGCCAAGCTCCAGTCTAGATTTTTCCACACCCTTCTCATACAGCTTTGCCACCCACCACACCTCCCATTCTCTGCACAGAGACCACTCTCCATGCGACCAAACCCCAAATGATTGATTGATTTGACTTCTGCAGTGGTGGGGAGGAATCCACAACCTCACACGTGCCAGGCAAGGGTTCTACCACCAATCTATACCCCCGGGGAGGGGGGGGGGATTCGATGAAGCAGAGTAGGAAGAGGTTTTTAACATAGACAGAAGCATGGGGGTTAACAGGGCTTCTTAGTTTTTCTGCCACCACACCCCACTCTGAAGGCCATGGGGAAAAAAGCTAACTGGTTTTCTCTGGAATATGACACGCAAAGGAGGCTTTATACAGCCTACTTTAAAGAACACTGTTTGAGGTGCTTTGGCCTGCATGTATAACCAACACACTACCTGGCATGACCGGTACCTGCTGAGGCTAGAAGAGGGGTCAGATGCCCTGGAACCAGAGTTACAGACAGTTATGGGCTGCCATGTGGGTGGTGGAAACTGAACGCAGGTGCTCTGGAAGAGCAGCCAGTGCTCTGAATAGCGGAGCCATCTCTCCAGCCCTGCACTGTCTTTCCCAGGTTGTTCTATGTAGGGCAGGGGAGAATTTAGTCTTAGGCTGCCTGACCTCACTGGCCATGTTCAGGGTCTGAGATGTATATTTTGAATATTTTACAGCCTCCCTCTGGCCTACACAGAAGATGGTTTTCTAAGTCTCAACCCTCCCTACCTCATCCCCAGGCTCACGACTTTAGAAACAGCATATTACAGCCACTTACTTCTTCTTCTTCTTCTTCTTTTCTTTTTTTTTTTTTTTTTTTTTTTTTGTTTTTTGAGACAGGGTTTCTCTGTGGCTTTGGAGCCTGTCCTGGAACTAGCTCTGTAGACCAGGCTGGTCTCGAACTCACAGAGATCCGCCTGCCTCTGCCTCCCGAGTGCTGGGATTAAAGGCGTGCGCCACCATCGCCCGGCTAGCCACTTACTTCTTCCAGACAAAAAACAACCCATAACTGTAGTCCGCTCTGAGCCTGTGCCACATCACCAGCGTGGAGGTCACAGGACATCAGGACATCGTACGGGAACCAGTTCTTAACCTTCCACCGTGTATGTGTCTTCCAGGGATCTAACACTGAGCTGTCAGACTCAGCAGCAACTACCACCACAACCCTCTGGGCCTTGTCACCACCCTCCCTACCGAGACAGTTGGCATGCAATTTCAGCGGAGCCAAACATCTCAGAAAAAAACTTTTGTTTCAGCGGGGAGATGGTGGCTCAGGCCTTTAATCCCAGCACTCGGGACAGAGGCAGGTGAATCTCTGTGAGCTCGCTGCAGAAGGACAGGGATGCTGCCAGCGCTGGCTTGAGGCTTTTCCTATGAACACTAAGCGGTGTGCGCTCTTTCAACATCTGGGGCCGATAAGAGTGCGAGCTTTAGAATGAACTGGACAAAATCGCTTTCCCGAGTCAAACCTTCGTAGCTTAGCGCTGCTTTTTAAAAAAGTTTTCACTGACCTTAAAGCCACAGAGAGCTAAGAAACTGGTGAGAGGAAAGAAAATTCCAGGGCTGCGATTACGCAGCCACATTAGCCACCAAAACAAAGGGGAAATCCTGGTCCCCAACACCCAGGAACCGCCGCGCCCCCACCCCCGCGTGTCACGTGATCATCCCGGAGCCTTCTTCCCAGACAAAGACGAGGGAGGAGACTTGGGAACAAAGAGCGAGGGCTGTAGAAACTAGACCTGGCAAGGAAGTTGTCACCCTGTCTGAGTTGTCTTCGTGTTTTACCTTACCCAAAGAATATTAAAAATTAACTCGAGCAGTGAAAAGGCTAACTGAGCCGCTGCACCTGCCCACCAGCCCACTTAGAGGAGGGGGGCTCCCCCGCCCGCCCAAGCCCCGCGACCAGAGCCTCCTTTGGGGTGTCCTTCGATCCGTCAGGCTGTCGCCTCCCGTCTCTGGAGCGGTCTGGACTAACTTCCTCTCCGCCTCTGTCTTCAACATTTATATATTTGGAGAACTACATTGCCCTATGACAAATGGTTGTCACCAACGGAAACCTTGGAAAAGATATTTGATGTTGTTTAGGAAAACGCGAACAGAATAATGAGAGTTGAAAACTGGACGAGAATCAGGGCCCGCCCCCAACAGAGACGCACAGAGAGGCAGGCAGTGAGTGAATATTAATGAATCAGGACCTGCTTTCATACTGAGACCCATGTCCTCTATTACCTTGGACTTCACATCTACGATTTCCATTATCTAGAATATCTGTGGCTGTCATAATAACAGTTATGTACTTCGAAATGGATGCAATTTATGAATACAATCTGTTGAACAGACTGTGAATTTAAATTTTTCAGAAAGGAATAAAAACTCATTTCTACAATTCAGTGTTGTGTTTAATCTGCCTTGTCATTGTCATTTTCTTTCTTTTTTTTTTTTTTTTTTTTTTTTTTTTTTTTTTNCCATATTTAGAGATTCTTGCTTAGTATTATCTGTTTTGTCTATTTGTTCTGAGTCTAGGTTATCTGTCAAACATACATACTATTTGTCTAATTTTGTGATTTGCTTGCTTGCGTGCTTGCTTGTTTTTTGGCTTTTCGAGACAGAGTTTCTCTGTAGCTTTGGTGCCTGTCCTGGAACTAGCTCTGTAGACCAGGCTGGCCTCGAACTCACAGAGCTCCACCTGCCTCTACCTCCGGAGTGCTGGGATTAAAGGTGTGCGCCACCACCCAGTCCCATAGGCAGTCTTACTAGGGTGCTAGCCCATATGCAACACCAGGCCCACAGCTCCTCTACCTCCTAACAGAATTCCTCGAGTTTCCAAGGTCTGAGCCACACACCCACCAGCTAAAGGAGGTCGGCATCTACTACAAGGTACCCACAGCGGCAGGCTCTGAGGGAACCAGAGTCAGGCCTGGCCTAGAATCAGTCCTCCTGGCTTCCCGTACGTCCTTGCTTCCACGAGTCAGGCTGTCTTTCCTGGCTGCCAGTGTGATGATCTACAGTGACCAGGCTAAACAGAAGCAACACCTGCTGCTTTCCACGAATTCCCCCAATGTTGTGATTCTACACAGTCCCGACAAGTTCGACAATCTCTGCTCACCATAGCCCTTCTTCTCCACTAATACTGCAGAAGCCAGAAGCCCGCAGCCATGTGGACAGTGCATAGCTCTTTAAGTGGGAACCCCAGCAGGCCGTTGCTTCCCCGCACCCCACGTGCTAAAACATTCAGGACTGAGATACCTCAGCTTCTCCCACACAGAATCCTGTTCCTCCTGTCTCCTTCCTCCCTGGACCACATCTGGCCACTTCTCCTTTTTACCTCACTTCACGAACTTCCTCGGGCTTCCCTTCTCATCTCGGGCTTACACCTCTAGAGCATTACTCTGCCCATCTGCTTCCCTGCAGGCAGCCTCGGTGCTGGAGAGAACCCCAGACCTGAAGACGAAGCCAATGACCTCACACCTCCTCAGTGTTGGTTGGCCTGGTTGGACAGGCTCACCGAGGGTTATTCGGTATCTAGAACAAAGAATCCACTTTGACTTTGCTCTGTCCTGTGATTATAGCCCAGATACCTGAAGTTACATGGTAATTTGCAGGTAGTCGTCCAATGGAAAAAGTTTTGTTTTGTTTTGTTTGAAGATGGCCTCACTCTGTAGCTGAGCCTGGCCTAGAGTTTACTATGCTGACATACTCCAGCTCCCAACCCTACTTCAGCCTGCTTGAGCAGGCACGTGTGTGCTGCTATGTTCAGCAAGATACAAATAATTGGCGCATGCCTTTAATCCCAGCACTTGGGAGGCAGAGGCAGGCGGATCTCTGTGAGTTCAAGACCAGCCTGGTCTACAGAACTAGTTCCAGGACAGGCTCCAAAGCCACAGAGAAACCCTGTCTCGAAAAAAAAATTACTATCTGGTGGAAATAGAAGCTATGTTTCTACTGTTCTATAGGACACTGGCCATTTTTGTAACTATTTTTATTTTTTGGTTTTTCGAGACAGGTTTTCTCTGTATAACAACCCTAGTTGTCCTGGAACTAGCTTTATAGACCAGGCTGGCCTTGAATTCACTGAGATCCACATATCTCTGCCCCCCAAGTATTGGAATTAAAGGCATATGCCACCACCACCTGGACATATTTAACATTTTTGTTTGTTTAGGTTTTTGGTTTTTGAGACAAGGTTTCTCTGGAGCCTGTCCTGGAACTCACTTAGTAGATCAGGCTGGCCTTGAACTCATGGAGATCCACCTGTCTCTGCCTCCTGAGTACTGAGACTAAAGGCTCACCTTCCAATTTTCATTGCATAGAGTCTGAATGTTGAAGAAGTCGGATGGTTGCTTTCTGGCGACACCAAATGAGAGCAAGGGTAAATTAGAACCGAAATGTGAGGAGTGCTGCTGGACTCCGGGAGAGTAGCATGCACCCCTGTGCCCAACAGACACCTTAGCATCTCAAATGCAATGTCATGTGCCTCCCTAGTCTTGTGCTGGCGTTTCTTATACTTTCGTTTGTTTGCTTGTGAAAAGTTTTTACATCTCAATAAACCACTCCGCCAACGCAATAATCCAAATCAGACCAAATCAAACCAAATTAGAAGAATCCCAGGTTTAATGGATACTTGAGCTTCCAGGTGGCATTCCAGACCTCAGAGAAGAGACAGGAAGGAAGACCAGAAAAACCACGTGTTTGTTCTGTTCTCTGGGGGCAGTTTAAATACCCTGTGGGAGTGGTCTTGAGCATCTCTGGGAAGGGGTCATCATTTGGCAGGCTTTCTCAGAGGTGAAGTCTGGACTGAGGTAACACCCAGGGGAAGGGGGCTTGGAATGGAACTTTCCACCTAAACATTCCAGACTCTTTGTTATAAGGATGTTAGGGGCTGAGGTGATACTTCCAACCAAACAGTTTGTTTTTGGCTTTTCGAGACAGGCTTTCTCCGTAGCTTTGGAGCCTGTCCTGGAACTAGCTCTTGTAGACCAGGCTGGCCTTGAACTCACAGAGATCTGCCTGCCTCTGCCTCCCGAGCGCTGGGATTAAAGACCTGCACCACCACTGCCCAGCGAGCAGTGAGCTTTCATTACTCAGGTGTACTCATTTTCTTTGTTAGTGATTACAAACTTGGGAATCGGTTAAAATAATTTAAAAGACTGTTATTGAATAAGGGGGCTGCATAACTGGAGTTTTTTGGGAGGAGAGATTTATTTAGTGCGTGTGCGTGCGTGTGTGTGTGTGTGTGTGTGTGTGTGTGTGTGTGCGCACGCGCGCGCATGTGGTCAGAGGACATCCTGTGGGAGTCGGCTCTCTCATTTCACCAGATGGGTTCCAGGAATCAAGCTCAGGATGACAGCCTTGACAATGAGCACCTCTGCCCTCTGAGCATCTCACCAGCCCCATAATTATGATTATTAGGTGAGGAAATTTTGCTTACTTGTAGTAGCAGATATCATACAAATTACACACTAACACCATCACCATCCCCAGTCAGCTTTCCTCAGTGTTTGTGTATTTAATGTGGTCCAAGATAATCCTGCCTTGTCCAGTGTGGCCAGAGAAGCTAACGTCCTGGGTGTTGAGAAGTAGGGCTTCTCCCTAGGAGCGGTGGGAAGCCACTGCTGTGGGAAGGGAGCCAGCACATTCCCCTCTGGCCACCGTGCCAAGCGTGAGGTGCTCCGCCCATGAGGAAGAGTAGGGTAGGGCCCAGTGAGGTGTCCTAGACACCTGACCAAATATGACTCTGTCTCGCACCCATCACTCCCCTATCGTCCCTCTGCTCCACCTTCGTGGTGTCCAAACCCCACTTCTGCCTCTACCCCAGCCTCATTTCAGTGCGTCATTGTTCATCGTATCTGCTGAACTGGCAAGTGCAGAGCTTAGTGTGGGGTTGTTTCGCTTTGTTCTTGGTTTCACTGTATCTGTGGGGCTTGTGGAGGGGCTCCTTTTGGATGCGTGCATGTGGAGGGGGCAAGCACGCACTGCACTAATGCCTGGTGCCTATGGAGGCCACAATAGGCATTAGATCCTCTGAAACTGAATTTCTGGTGCTTGTGAGCCTCCGTTTGGAACTGGGGACTGAATACAGGCCTTCTACAAGAATAACAAAGAGCCGGGTGGGTGGTACGTGCCTTTAATCCCAGCACTTGGGAGGCAGAGACAGGTGAATCTCCATGAGTTCGAGGCCAGCCTGGTCTACAGAGCTAGTTCTAGGACAGGCTCCAAAGCCACAGAGAAACCCTGTCTCGAAAAACCAACCAACCAAACAAACAAAAAACAACAACAAAAAACTCTTAATCCATGAGCCATCTTTTCAGCTCCTGTTTTCTGTTTCTGTTGTTGAGATAAGACTTAAATAGTTCATCCCGCGCTCTAACTCACTGAACTCACTGTGTAACTCCTTCCTCTTCTTGCCTCAGCCTCCAAAGTACTGGGATTTATTGGCATGTGCCACACCCAGGTAAGAAGTACTCCTCCTCCTCCTCTTCCTCCTCCTCCTCCTCCTCCTCCTCCTCTTCCTCCTCCTCCTCCCCTGCTCTCCTCCTCCCCAACCCCCGCCTGAGACAGGGTTTCTCTTTCTCTGTGTAGCAGAGTCTTGACTGTCCTGGAATTCACTCTGTAGACCAGGCTGGCCTCAAATTCTTATAGATCCACCTGCCTCTACCTCCCAAGTGCTGGCTGGGACTGAAGGTGTGTACCACCACCTGACTGAGGCTACAGGCTTTTCCACCATCTTGCTTGCTTATTTGTGGGAGGTTTTTTTTCCCCTGCATTTATTTTTATTTCTGTGTATGAGTGTGTGTCTGAAGGAATGTATACTACATGTGTGGGGGCTCATGGGTCCTAGAAGAGGATATCAACTTTCTTCTCTTTTAAGGTACATAAATGCTAGCCGGGCGGTGGTGGCGCATGCCTTTAATCCCACCCAGCACTTGGGAGGCAGAGGCAGGCGGATCTCTGGGAGTTCGAGGCCAGCCTGGTCTACAAGAGCTAGTTCCGGGACAGGCACCAAAGCTACAGAGAAACCCTGTCTCGAAAAACCAAAAAAAAAAAAAAAAAAAAAAAAAAAAAAAAAAAGAGAGTAAAACTCGGTGAACACCGGCCCAAAAAAAATTCCACAACATTTAGCTACCTAGTTATACTTCAGAATTTTTTTTTTTTTTGGTATCTGGCCTGGAACTCATAGAGATCCACCTGTCCAGGCTGGCCTCAAACTCACAGGCCGCCATGCCTGGTTCAGATATAATGTCTTTCATTGTGCCAGTATCTACGTCTCTGTGTAGTTCAAGGGCCTCAGACTCACTCTATCTCCAAGCCAGGCTCCTCCCAGTCCTTACTCCCTGCCCTCCTGAGTGGGACAATTGACAGTCACCAGATCAGGGAGGTGGGAGTCATCCCAAATCTCCTCTCTAAGCTCCTAACAACTCTCAAACCTGGTCCCTGTTTCCATGGCCATCTCCGCACCGTGTTAGCTCAGGTCCAGTCCTCCATATTAATACTGAAGGAATTTCTCCACACATCTGAACAACTGCCCATCTCTCTCCAGGTGAGTCATCAGGAGATAACAGCCAAGCTCCTGATCGATCATCTGCCCTTTACCCTGGGCCACATCTCCCTTCTTCGTACACTGTAATAATCTGGCCACGTCCAGCCACTTTCAGTTTCCTGAACTTGTAGAGTTTGCCTATCTTCTGGTTTTTGTTTGTTTGGTCTTTTTTTTTTTTTTTCTTTTCTGAGACAGAATATTGCTGTGTGGTGGAGTCTGGTTTCTAACTTGAGATCTGTGTGTGGTAAATTGCTTGTGACTAGCTCCGTGGTTGATCTTATGAGTGATTGAGCCAAGGCTGGTGGGTCACACCCGTAATTAACAGTGGAGGCAAAGGAAACTGGCCAGCCTGGGTTACCTAGCGAGACCTTGCTTAAAGAGTAAACAAACAATAAAGACAGATTACTTGGATAAGTCAAAAAGCTTGAACGAGAAATGTAGCTTTAGCCAGGCAGTGGTGGCGCACACCTTTAATCCCAGCACTAGGGAGGCAGAGGCAGGCAGATCTCTGGTCTAGAAGAGCTAGTTCCAGGACAGGCTCCAAAACCACAGAGAAACCCTGTCTCGAAAAACAAAACAAAACAAAACAAAAAAACCCTTTTCTTCTAGGGGCTAGAGAGATGAGTCAATGCTAAGAAAAACACTGACTGATCTTCCAGTGGACCCTGCTTCAGGTCCCATCACCCACATGGCAGCTCATAACCTTCTTTAACTCCAGTTCCAGGGATCTGATACCCTCACCTGGCCTCTCCTGTCAGGCACACAAGTGATGCACTGACAAACCCCTTGGAAAATACCCATATGTATAAAAAATAAAAAAGAAATCTTTTTTTCTAGCTTTTAAAATATATAGAATGAATCTATAAACCCAGCAATTCAGAGTTTGGGAACTGTTTTTGCATTGTTAAAGTTAAAACCTTTGCCGGGCAGTGGTGGCACACATCTTTAATCCCAGCACTTGAGAGGCAGAGGCAGGCCGATCTCTGTGAGTTTGAGGCCAGCCTGGTCTACAGAGCAAGTTCCAGAACAGGCTTCAAAGCTACACAGAGAAACCCTGTCTTGAAAACAAAACAAACAAACAACAAAAATTAAAACCTTTGCATTTAAAAAAAAGATTTATTTATTTATTATGTATACAATGTTCTGCCTGTATGTCAGACCAGACCTCATTACAGATGGTTGTGAGCCAAAACGTGGTTGCTGGGAATTGAACTCAGGACCTCTAGAGTTCAGGACCTCTAGTCCAGTGTTCTTAACCTCTAAGCCTTTCCTCCAGTCCTCCATCCCTATTTTTGTTTAGACAAAAGGGGGGGGGAGATGTTCTGGAATGTTTCTTTACAGTGTGTGAAAATATGTCACTGTGACTCACTTAATAAAAAGCTGAATGGCTAACAGCTAGGCAGGATTTCTGGGTCAGAGACAATGCTGGGAAGAAGGCAGAGACATCAGGAAACGCAGAGCAAGCAGGATGGGCACTATGGAGATGAGGTAGTAGAGCCACAAGGCAGAAAGTGTATTAATAGAAATGGGTTAATGTAAATTATAAGTGGTGCACACCTTTAATCCCAGCATGCGGGAGGCAAAGGCAGGAGGATCTCAGTTCAAGGCCAGCCTGGTCTCTAGTTCCAGAACAGGCTCCAAAGCTACAGAGAAACCCTGTGTCAAAAAAAAACAAACAAACAAACAAAAAAGAGCTAGTTAAAACTAGACTAAGCTATCAGTCAAGCTTTCAAAATTAACAATAAGTCGTTGTGTGACGACATTTTAGTGAACTGGTGGCCCAGAGTTCTGAACCTGGTGGCAGGGGGGACTCAAGGTCAGCCCCAGCTGCACAGTTAGTTATTAAGACTCTATCTTTAAAAAAAATGGGGACTGGGGGTTTTTGAGAGATGACTCAGTGGTTTAAAGCCCTTGTTGCTCTTGCAGAGGACCTGGACTCAGTTCCCAGCGCCCACATGTTGGATTGCAACCATTTGTAATTCCAGTCTGAGGGGATCCAACCTGATTTGTAATGCACATACATTCATGGCAGCAAAGCATGCATTACATAAAGCAAAATACATAAACCTAAAATTAGTGCATTCTCATTATCTATAATTATTATATAATAAAACATCAGAACTTGGATAATTTTATTTTAGCATTATTTTTGCTGCCTCTGGGAATGGATCCCAAGGTCATTGGCACACTAAGTGGACACTCTACTGCCACTGAGTGCATTTCCCAAACCTTTAAATGATTTTTTTACGTTTATTTCTTTGTGTGTGTGTGTGCTCACATGTGTGTGATTCGCAAATACACACATTTATTTGTGAATACCTTCAGAAGCCAGAAAAGGCTATTGGTCCCTCTGGAGTTACAGGCGGTTGTGAGCCATCCAACCTGAGTGCTGGGAAACCAAATCCGTTCCTCTGCAAGAGCCGCGAGCCCTCTTAACCTCTGACCCGTCTCTCCAGTTCTATTTTATATTATATTATATTATATTATATTTACAGATTTCCTTTTTTTAACACCCAGTTAGTTACACCTATCAGACCTTGTATTACTTTTATATTTAGTAGAAATTTCTCATCCAGAAAGCAAATAACTTTCTGTCTCTCTTTTCCAGTACTAGGGATTGACGTTAGGGTTTGGCAGAAGCTGGGCAAGGCTTCTACCACTGAGCTATGTCCCTAGTCCGTGTCTAGATTTTCTTGAAAATGATTTTGTCATTTGAGGTGGAGTTAGTATCAGAACATACCATGATATCGGGATTTTAAATCAATGACTTTTTAATGTAACCCTGCTGTGTGTGGTGGAGCATACCTGCAATCCCAGCATGTGGGAGGCTGAGGCAGGATTGAGAGTTTGAGCCCCACTGGGACTGCATAGCGACACCATAGCGAAACCAAAATAAATAAGATAAAAATAACCCACTGGGTCAAGAACAATGGCAATGCGTTTTTTTTTATTTTTTTATTTTTTGGCAATGCGTTTTTGATCCTACTGCACGTACTGGCTTTGTGGGAGCCTAGGCAGTTTGGATGCTCACCTTACTAGACCTGGATGGAGGTGTGTGGTCCTTGGACTTCCCACAGGGCAGGGATCCTGATTGATCTTTGGGCTGATGAGGGAGGGGGACTTTTTTGGGGAAGGGGGAGGGAAATGGGAGGCAGTGGCGGGGAAGAGACAGAAATCTTCATTAAATAAATAAATTAATTAAAAAAAATAACCCACTGGGGGATGTATGTGTAACTCGGTGAGAGCTCTCAGCTAGCATGCGCACCCCCCGGGTTCCAGCTCCAACACCACAAAAATAAAGAAATAAATCAGTGAATATACAGTCCATGTTTCCTAACACAATTACACGAATTATCCATCTCTTTCCGGCAGTGTGAAGGTCCCTTTATCAAGACAAACAACCAGTCACAAAGTCCTGCTGGGATCGATCAGAAGTACCTCTGCTTATTTAATTTACAAACATTTTCCAAGCCTTGACGACTGAGACATCAAGACAGGGTTGACAAGAGTATGAACTTAGTCAATATGTTGGACTCTGGCGTCCAAACACCGAGAAGGAGTCGCCCCCAGAGACCATCTCACACCACAGCCGATGCAAAAGCATGAGGATTTTATTAATTCTGTCATGACAGGGTCCCCCAGCATTCGGGAAGCCAAGGGACCTCGAATAGCGGGAACAGTCTACTTTTAAAGGGGCCACAGAAGCAAGGGGGGTTGTTCTTTGACTATTCTGATTGGCTTATTTGAAAGGGCTATTACCAATAATTGACTGGAGAGCTGTTGCCAGATCAGATGAGGTAAGAGGTCATTTTGACCTCGTTTCCCAGGGGACAGAACCAAAGCATACGTATATGGGTAATTGTTCAGGAACTGAGTACGTGCAAGTGTAGCTGTTAGGTCCTTGGTTCCCAGGGGAGGAGGGGAAGCACTATGGCACAGAGGCTGAGAGGATTCAGAATTGTCAAAAATGGCTTCAGGATTGTCTTAAAGTCTTACAAATACACACACGCCAGCCATGACTGCACACGTTACTGAAGTGCTGTGCTCTTAGGCACGGCTCGCTAGAAGTTACGATGAATAGAAACTCAGGACAGTAACGATGATGTTTAATCATTAGCCAAAGTACTTTTCCAGCTGAAACGTTTGCTCATTGGCCGGTTGTGGACACTTTCAAGTAATAATTATTCTCTTTGGTGCTCAGAGGTGATGTGTAGTCAGCCGAACTGTGGAGCTCTGAAAGAACTGTTGGTAAAGTCCTCTGAATGCTCCTCTGGGAATTGGTTCACAGACTGGTGTCTTCTTCTGAAAGAACTCTGAGCTGGGCCCTCGTATTTTTTGCTCTTAATAAATACATAGCTCTTTCCCTTCTTTTTGACGTTGTCTCACGCTTCCCAGGCTGGCCTTGACTTTCTCAGCCTCCTGCTCTCTTCAATGCTGGGGTTACAGACAGGTATTCCCACTCCACACAGTTTGTCGTCATTTCTTTTAAACCCTCTTGAGGGAAGGAGGGAAGAGGGCTGGCTCAACGGCTAAAGTGCTTACTGCCAAGTCTGATGGCATGAGTTTGATTCCTGGAACTCACACGGTAGAGGGACAGAACTGACTCTCACAAGATGCCCTCTTATTGTGCTGTGGTGTGTGTACACGCGTGTGTGCGCACACACAGAGAGAAGCATGCACATACAATAAAAAGTGTAAAATTTTGGGGGCTTTTTTTTTTTTTTTTTGAGACAGGGTTTCTCTGTAGCTTTGGTGCCTGTCCTGGAACTCATTCTGTAGACCAGGCTGGCCTCAAACTCACTGAGAACTCAAACTTCCCTAGTGTTGGGATTAAAGGCGTGTGCCACCACTGCCTCGTTTAATTTTGTGACAAATTTCTATCAGGGATTTTAGGACAAGGATTGTGTCCAGGGAAAGAGTCAGACAAAGTTGACCCCACTTCAGGGACGGTGACCCTGATGGGTCTGAGTCCACTTCCAGTATCTATGTCAGGTAACTCACAATTGCTTGTCTGAAGAAAGAAGAAGAATTGTGTGGGAACTGGCTGAAAAGGCCTCTGAGTACTGGAGCCCATACACAGACACACCCATCTCTGTCTGTTCCATGGGGAGAGCCGCCATGTTAACAACAGGCCTGGTGTTTTTCTGAGAAGGCGGAAGTCAGCAGCAAAAGAAGGGAGTGAGCCGGTGACAGCCACCAGGCAGAATCCTGTGTCCTCCCACAACACTTAGCAGGAAGCAGAGAAGGTTCCTATGGTTACAAGGGTTATTATTCTTTATTGCTTTCATTCTGACTTTTTTTTTTTTTACAAGAGGTAAGCAAAGTCCAACTGTTTTATAGCCAGGAGGTCAGAGAGAGACTGATACTGACAGGTGGTTAGGAAGAGTAAAGGCTCTGGAGAAAGCTGAGCCCTGATCCACAAGCTCGTAGGTTCTGCTGTAGGTTAGGGGCTGGTGCGGATCAGACACACAACTCTCTCTCTCTCTCTCTCTCTCTCTCTCTCTCTCTCTCTCTCTCTCTCTCTCTCTCTCTCTCTCTAACAGCTGACTACCAAAACACAGGTTTCTGGATTGGCAGCAGCGAGGTCACATGGGCTTGTACCTATAGGCTTTTATGGTCCACAGACCTAGGACCAGGTCTTGTCCCCATGCACCAAATAAAATAGCTTTGAAACCAGTTTTCTTGTGTCACTGGGAATAAGTGATCAGTGTTCACATTCTGAAGACCGAGATAGGCAAGGAGAACGCTATGAGAACATACCTAACACTTTCTCCTCCCGATTTAGGAATACTCCGCTGAGTGGACCTGTTGCTTAGAAAGATTTCTGACCAGTAGCCAATGAGGCCCTGAAAATCCAAGGTCAGGGGATCTTTTTATTTTATTTATTTAATTTCATGCAGGTGTCCTGGAACTGAAGTTACAGGCCCTCAGGAGGAACAGTGCATGCTCTCACGTGCTGAACTATCTCTCCCACTCCGGGAAACTTTTTTTCCTTTTAATTAACTTTTAGCGCACTTATTTTAATTATTGGTGTGTGTGTGCGCGCGCGCAGCTGTGCTACTGTGTGTGCCTATGGAGGTCAGAGTGCAGCTTGTGAGGTCAGTTCTCCCTTCTACCAGAAGGGTCCCAGAAATTGAATTCATGTCTCTCAAGCGTGGTGGCAATGGCCTTCGCCTGCTGAGTCATCTCATTGCTCCTGAGGGCATGAGAATCTTTGAGAAAATCTGTAATAAAGGAAAGAAGTATGTCTCATTAAGAATTATAATTATGGGCCTGGAGAGATGGCTCAGAGGTTAAGAGCACTGACTGCTCTTCCCGAGGTCCTGAGTTCAATTCCCAGCAACCACATGGTGGCTCACAACCACCTGTAATGAGAGCTGGTGCCCTCTTCTGGCCTGCGGGCATACATGGAGGCTGATCACTGTATACATACTAAATAAATAAATAAATAAATCTTTTAAAAAAATTAAAATTATTTTGGGATTGGAGAGGTGGCTCAGTAGTTAAGAGCACTGGCTGCTCTTCCAGAGGACCCAGGTTCAGTTCCCAGCACCCACCTACCAATCATCTGTAACTCCAGTTCCAGGGGATCCAACATCCTCTTCTGTACACAGACTTACAGACCCGCAAAACACCCATGCACATAAAATAAAAATAAAAAAATCTTAGTAAAGGGCTGGAGAGATGGCTCAGAGGTTAAGAGCATTGTCTTCTCTTCCAAAGGTCCTGAGTTCAATTCCCAGCAACCACATGGTGGCTCACAACCATCTGTAATGGGGTCTGGTGCCCTCTTCTGGCCTGCAGGCATACACACAGACCGAATAGTGTATACATAATAAATAAATAAATATTTTTAAAAAATCTTAGTAAAAAGAAGAATTATAACGGTCTAGAATTAGATAGCGGCCTGACTGATACGAATCCTGTCTGTTTTGTGCACTGGGGTCTGGCCACTGAAGCAACAAACTCCTTGAGAAATGTTTAAAGACAAGAATACCATCTTATTGAACCCCAGTTCCCACAGAACTGCCTAATTGCTCATTAAAATAGAAGCATTTCAAATAAAAGCACAGATCTATAATCCCAGAACTCAGGCAGCCGAGGTAGGAGGTGTAAGACAGAGAGGTCAGTACTGCCAAAAAAAAAAAAAAAAAAAAAGAAAGAAAAGAAAAGAAATTCGGCAGGGCCTGGTGGTTCATACTTAGAATGTGGTGATACATGGCAGTACGGGGAAGGAACGTAGAAACTTCAAGGTTGAGACCAACCTTGCCTATATAGCTAGTCCCTAGCCAGGCTGAACTCTTTAGAGTAAGACCCTCTCAGAAATCAAACAAGACTTCTCCCCAGACTCCCAGAAGTCCCTTTCTTCTAACAAACACACCTACACTCTTGATGTCTTTCTCCTCTTCTCTCTAATTCTCTCTATTCTTTCCTTGTCCTAAGGACTACCCATCAGAGGCCAGGGTAGTGACAGACAGGCAGGGACATTGCCAAGTGCACACATTCTGAAAGAGTGATGTTTGTATGTGGTTATCTGGACTATGACATACAACTCTGGCCTCCTGAGGAACACTGCAAACTCAGTTTGTGATGTTTATACATTTTCTTAACTTACTTACTTTTGTTTTATGTGCATTGGTATTTTGCCTACATGTATGTTTGTGTGAGGAGTTACAGACAGTTTTGAGCTGCCATGTGGGCTTGGGAATTGAACCTGCATCCTCTGGGAGAACAGCCTGTGCTCTTAACCACTGAGCCATCTCTCTAGCCCTGTGACGTTTATGCTTAACCAACATCTTGGTTTATAGGGACAGCTCCAGAATCTGGGCAGATTATTCCAGGAAGGACAGTCATCTAAGCATGCATTTTATTTCTTGTCTCCTCATTATGGCTTGCAAACAGGCAATGCATTAGCTCTCAACCAGCTTCATGAGAAACCATAGAGGCATACTTCTTTGCTGCTATGTGGCTACTGAGTGGGGCAACTTCCTTGTAGCTCCCTGTAAATGCATGGCAGCGATGCCATTAAACATGAAAACTACCCTGTCTGAAGAGTGTCAGGTTCCCTAGGGCGCGAGCTGTAAATGACCCTTCATAAAGACCCACCCTCTCCAATCCTGATAAGCCAAAGGTGAAGGTCCAGTTCTGTTCCGCGCTCTCATTTCCTTCTTTCTAAGTCAGAACCAACTGTGTGACTTGGTGCCCACGGAGGTGGGAAAAGGTTGTCAGGTCTCCTAGACCCAGAGTTAGGCATGGTTGCAATCCACCATGTGGGCCTTAGGAAGCTGGGTCCTCTGGAAGAGCAAGGACCCTCAACTGTTTATGCAGTCTCTCCCTTTCTGTCCCTATGCCCGTCCTCCACTTTTTTTTTTGACAGTCTTACTATGTAGCTCAGAGAAGCCTCAGACTCCATCCTCCTCACTCAGCCTCTTACCAGGCTGACAGCAAATCCTTTTTACAGTGTTGAAGAGTTAAATTTTACGCCAAGTAGATAATTCTTTGTTTTGAAACAGGATCTTACCATGTAGCCCAGGCTGGCCCCAAACTCACAGCCGTTCACCTGTCTCTGCCTCCTGAAGTGCCTGCTCTGCCACATCTGGTTTCAAAAAATCATTCCCTTTTTGTTATTTGTTTTATTTTTTGTTTGTTTGTTTGTTTGTTTGAGACAGGGTCTCATTATGTATCTCTGGCTGTCCTAGAACTCTATGTAGACCAGGCTGATCTTGAACTCACAGAGATCCTGCCTTGGCCTTCTGAGTGAATGCTGGGATTAAAGGTGTGCGCGACCACGCCCAGCTCTAATCATTCTTAATGGTCACCGTGACTCAACCTTTTTAGCTCACTAAGGTGAACCATCACCAGCTGCCTTCCCAGTACCAGATGCTCTCAGCAAGCTTGCCTGCCTCTCCGTAGGTAGAAGCCACCATTCCAGTATTCTGCAGCAGAGAATTCAACCTTCAAAATTCCCCCAGTTGAAGCAGATTTCCCATCCCCCTCCAACAACCCTGCATGCTATACCACGGTGCCATATTCCCTCTTGTTCTAGCTATTCCCTGAAGGGTCTTCTAGTTATCCAATACCATTTCTGCATACTTAATCTGTTTCTTCCTCTAAACCCATAAAAGTCCTTTCTGTTCCTCTCCCAGACTCCCTCTGAGGCCTTGGTAACTCCAGATCTGTCACCACCACCCATGCCCAGCCCACTGCATGTTGCTCTGACACCGCAGGCACCACAATCCAGAGGCTTGCTTTTTCTTCCCCACGCTCCTCTCTCTCTCTCCTTCCTCCTTTTTGAGACGTGCTCTAGCCCTGGATCCTAAACTGGCCTTGAACTCACAATCATCCTGCCTCAGCCTCCTAAATGTGGATTATAATTGTGTCACCATTCCCAGCTACAGAAGAATGCCTGCTTGTCACCTCTACCAATGCTCATGCCGAAGGGGCGCCCTGTCTCTAAGAGGTCTCAGATTGCTGCTGTCTCTACAAAACCTCAGACTGTATGCTCAGGCTGTATGCTTAGACTGTGTGTTAAGACTGTATGCTCAGACTGAATTCTCAGACTGTGTGCTCAGACTGTGTGCTCAGACTGTATGCTCAGACTGAATTCTCAGACTGTATGCTCAGACTGTGTGCTCAGACTGCATCTGAGCTCCTGTCTCCTCCATCTTATATTCCTTTCTCCTTCAGCCATTTCTCTCCTGTCTCCACCTCCCTAGAGCTGGAATTAAAGGCGTGGGATCCCAAGTGCTGGGATCACCTTTGTGTAAACTCTGTTTCTCTTTTATACAGATTGAACCTCATGTAGCCCAGGGTGGTCTTAAACTCACAAAGATCCATCTGCCTCTTTCTCCTGAGTGCTGGGATTAAAGGTGTTTGCCATCACTACCTGGCCTCTATGGCTAACTAGTGGCTTAGCTCTGCACTCTGATCTTCAGGCTAGTTTTATTTGTTAGATTACAAAATATTATGATCCATTATTACATCAATCCACTCATGAGAAAACTAGTTGAGGAATAGTTCAAACACCTGACCAGCACCCATGTGGGATTCCCCCCTCTATGTTATGAATATGTTTTATTACCATTGGTTAATAAAGAAACTACTTTGGCCTATAGCAGGGTAGAATATGGCTAGGCTGGAAGAGATATATAGAGAGAGTAGACGGAGTCAGAGAGATGCCATGTAGCTGCTGAAGGAGACAGACGCCAGACCCTTACCAGTAAGCTACAGCCTCATGCTAATACACAGATTAATAGGAATGGGTTAATTTAAGATATAAAAGTTAGTTAATAAGAAGCCTGAGCTAATAGGCCAAGCAGTGCTGTAATTAATATAGCTTCCGTGTGATTATTCAGGTCTGAGCTGTTGGGAAACGAGCGAGCAGTCGCCAACTACACAGCACTGTTCAAAAACGAAAGCTCAGGAAAGGATGGAAAAAGACCGAGAGCTAGACATCCACGGACCGGAGGAGATGATGGTGATATACACGCTAATACATGATGCATGTAAAGAGCTTGCCTAGCATGTGCCAAGCCCTGGGTTCCCTCTCTAGCAGTCCCGAGTCACAGTAGGAGGTAAGGTGGCTCATGCTTCTATTGCCAACAATTAGGAGGCTGAGGTAGGAGGGTTGCCAGGAGTTGAGTTCAACCTGGTACAGTGAGACCCCTTCATTAAAACAAAACTAATCGAACGCTTTTAATCCCAGCACTCCAGAGGTAGCGGCAGGCAGATTTCTGTGAGTTCAAGGCTAGCCTGGTCTACAAAGTGAGTTTCAGGACAGTCAGAGAAACACTGTTTGAAAAAAATCCAAACCCAAACCAACCAACCAACTCCCCAAAAATTACCGAGGTCAGGTGCAGTGATATTTTGTTTGTGTTCTAACAAATAAAGTTTGTTAGATCAGAGTGCAGAGCCAAGACACTAGAGGACAGGCAGTGGTGGCACTCGGGAGAAAAAGTCAGACATATCTCTATTAGTTCAACACCCTGTGCTACACAAAATCGATTCAGTCTCAAAGAGAAACGGAGCCAGGTGGTAGTGGCTCACATCTTTAATGCCAGTACTTGGGAAGTGAATTCAAGCAGAAGCTCAAGGACACTTTTATTAGAGTTTAAAAGAAAAAATATCCCAGGGCAGGCAAGCTATAAATCTTGGCAGCTTTCCGTGGAGGAGTTGGAGGAGAGAAATGGAAAAAGCAATGCCTCCCAATCAAGCCAGCACAGGGGTCAGCTGCATGGGAGTTGGCAGCACAAAGTGTGGAAAATAAGGAAGTTCCAGGTCTCATGAAAAGCATACTTAGGCTCAGACCAGCAACAGAAAGAGAAAAAGAAAAAATTACACCGTTGACCCAGCAGAACCTCATGGCGACTTGGCTAGTAAGGACTGGACTAGGGAAAGGGAATTCTGGGAAGTATAAGACAATATCTCGGGAAGTATAAGACAATATCTCATCAAAGGACTAAATATTCCACCTCTCTATTTAGCCATACTTAAGGTAAACCCCCCCTTCCTAAAGGTGATCTCTTGGCTAGGCAATTGGCCCAGCACAATTGAAACGGTAGGTCTCTACCCAGATCACTGATTCTCTTGACCAGAAGTTCCCCTAAAAAGGTCTTTATTGTTACTTTAATGTGGGGATAGGGGGGAAAAAAACAATAGTTAAAAAAAAGTTGGAGAAGTCTAAATAAAATCTATAGATTAGTAAGTAATACTGCACCAACGCTAAGGTCTTAGTTTTGATAAAGCTGCGTGGTTTTGTAAGATGTCAACAATGGGAAAGGAAAACTTTCAGTTGTCTGTCTATCACTTCCGGTTATGGAAACAACTTCATCCCTCCTCGTCCCCACACTGCTTCCTCTGCTGCTAAATACTTTAGTAGAAAGGGAATCATGCAAGGCACTGTGACACATGCTTGTATCCCAGTACCTGAGAGGAATGGGAGGAGGGCTACATAGTGAATTTGAGTACAGTCCCCATACATAAGACACTTCCTTGGGGCTGGGGAGATGGCTCAGCGCTTAAGAGCACAGAAGACCCAGGTTCAGTTCCCAGCACCCACATGGCAGTTCCCAACTGTCTGTAACTCCAGTTCCAGAGGATCTGATGCTCTCTTTTGGCCTCTGTGGGCACTGCATACATGTGGTGTACAGACATACATGCAGGCAAAACACCGATACACATAAAATAAAAAAGTAAAAAAAAAGTAAGATGTTTCACAAAACAAACAGCAACAACAAAAAGCAAGCTGTCACCCGTTCAATCCTTTCTCACACATCAGTGGCAAAGTGGACGACTCACCACATAACCCTTCATGGGAGGTGGATGTCTCTGCCTTTTGCTTGTTTGTTTTTGAGCCGGGCCTCCCCCCCCCCCCCCCCCCCCCGGTAGTCCAGGTTGTCCCGGAGCTTAATAAGTAGATCAGCCTGGCCACAAATTCAGAGACTCACCGGCCTCTGCCTCCTGGGTGCTGGAATTAAAGACCTGTGCCATCATGCCCAGTTTTGTTTTCTCTTTTGCGTCTCAGATAGCCCAGGCTGGGCTCCAACAGCATAACTAGGATGACCTGCTCACTTTTCCCAGTGCAGGGATTGCAGACCTGTGCCATCAAGCCCAGGCTGTGAAACAATGGAGGCCAAACCCAGGGTTTCAAATGCAGAGCTTCAAGCATGCTAGACCAGTACCTTTCTAAGTGATGCTCATTCCCAGAGGGCTAGGAATGTGTTCAGCTTCTTTTGAGTTGTGACTTGAAATTCTCCTTGAAATGCTATAAAGAATATTGCATACAAAATTTTATCCTGTGCTCTATGTAGAGATATCTAGTCTAATACTTTCCGTAAAACCTTTTTTTCCTTCCCATTTTAGTGGGGAGAACCTCTGCACTGGTAAAGCTTCACCCCAACCCCAGACATTCATATACCCAGAGTCTGGAATGTTCTCGTGGAAGCTCTACCCCAAGCCTCCTCCCCATCTCTCTCCAAATCCTGTTGCATCTCAGAAAGCCCGCCAAATGATGACCCCTCCCCCAGAGGTGCTCAAGACCACGCCCACAGTGTATTTAGACTGTACTCCAAAAAACAGACAGGTCTTCCTTTTCGGTCTCCTTTCTGGAGGGTTGTAAAATTATCCCGGAGTGTTGTGTCCATTAAACCTGGGCTCTTTCTAATTCGGTTTGATTTGATCTGATTTGGATTGTTGCTTCGGTGGAGAGGCTTATCGGGGTACAAAAACTTTTCAGCCACATGGATCAAAGAATTGACAAATGGGGATGGTCTGTGTCCTACCTGGTGGTCTCAGAGCCTGAATTTAGGTCATCGGGTCTCAGTGAGGAACTAGGAGTTAGAAGATCTTTGACACACAGACATTTAGGGAGGGGCCACAAACAGAGGATGAAGATGGCAAACTTCCGGCTTTTTCCTCACTTTCCTGATCTGAGACAAAAGCCAGGCAGCCAGCCGAGGCCTGGCCTCCTTTTCGTCCCGCCAGTAGGCCCCCCTGCTGGCGGACCGGTTTGACGAGTTCAAGACAGGGATCTGGACAGTTTGCCCCAAAGTTGTGAGCCTATCAACCTCACCGTCTTTGTTCAAACTGACCTCCCCCAAAGACCCTTACAACCCAGCCCCGGAGGAGAAGTAGGACTTTGGGCTTTCCAGTTCCCCTCGACTTTGCGGATGCTCTTTCTGTGTTCTCTCTCTCTCTCTCTCTCTCTCTCTCTCTCTCTCTCTCTCTCTCTCTCTCTCTCTCTCTCTCTTCCCCTTCCCTGTGGTGTCTGAGATCTTCCCCTGATGCTTCCTGTCTCTCTCGAGATATTTTCTGCCTTTAAAATCTTTAATTGGCAGAGAAAAATGAAGCCGATCAAGACCCCTAGCCGCAAGTTTTTAATCCACTGAGCCATCCTGCCTGCCCCTAAGGCATTCTCATTCTGGAAGAGATAGGTAAGAATGCTCAGAGGAGGCTAAGGATGGTGTACACCTGTGCTCCCAGCACTTGAGAAGTGGATGCAGGAGCATCAAAAGTTGAAGGTTATCCTTAGCCGCATAGTAAGCTGCCACGGGACTATATATACTCCTGTAACGAAAACAACAGCATTTACTCCTAGCAGAGGCAAACGGATTGCCGGCCGAGGAAGGAGGATAGCTTGGAGTTGCTAAAGGAGAGCCAGGGCTGGCCATAAAGAGACCCTATCTCAAAAAAATGAGGCGGGGTGGGGTGGGGCTGAGATGGCTCGGTGGCTGAGAGAGATGGTTGCTCTAACTTTCACAGCCGTCTGTAACTCCAGTTCCAGTGGATCTCTGATGTGTTTTGACCTCTGTGGGCACCGGGCACACAGGTGATGCACATAGATCCTTGAGGGAAAAACACTCATACACACAAAAAAAGTTAGTAAATCTATACTTTTCCAATTCTACTTTATTAGAAAAGAGATTTGAATTTTGAGAATGATTTTAGGACTATATTTGGGTATGAAATCCCACAAATATATTCGTGTTTTAAAAGTTATGTATTTTGGTATGTGCATATGTTTGCCTGAGGGTAACAGCATGCAGTGCCAGCAGAGGTCAGAAAAGGACAGCCAGTCCCCTGGAAAGAAGATACAGATGGCTGTGAGCCATCATATGGGCGCTGAGTAGCAAACTCGGGTCTCGTGCAAGATCCTAGGCATTCACTCTCCCAACTGAGACACATCTTCAGTTCACATATCAGCACTTCAATAGTTAATAAAATCGTCAGGTCATCACAATTATTTTAAGACTGTAAAAAAGAGTCTTAAAATGTCTTTGACTTCATTTCCAATTAAATAAACTGTCCTTTGTTTCTAAGACGTTCCCTAAATTTTCGGGAAAAAAAATGGTTTTATCAGCACTGTTCTTTTTCATATGTATAGGAGACCATGACTCTGAAAAAGAGCAAGGAGGGTTATATGGTAGGGCTCGAGGGAGGGACAAGATGGGGGAAATGACGTAATCCTACCATAATTTCAAACCATAAAAGAAATAATTTTAAATGTATAATAATAAAAACTGAAGCACTTTGGTTTCAAGAACGTATCGGGCTGAAGAGATGGCTAGGCGGTTAAGAGCACTTTTGCTCTAGCAGATGACCCCGTTCCACTCCAGGTACTCCCAAGGTGGCTCTCAGCCATCCTTAACTCTAATTCCTGGAGAATCTGAGCCCTCATCTGACTTCCGCGGGCACCAGGCAAGCACGTGGTGCGCATACATGTGGGCAAAACACTCGTACCCATAACGTAAACTTTAAAAGAGTTTGAACAAGTCCTGGAAAGTAAACCGCCAGGCGTAGCACAAAGACAAGGCGGTGTTCGTTATTATTGTCTTTCGGTCCGGGAAGCTCGCGGTTTGACTTGCTATCTCTTTCGGCTTCACGTCCAGTCTCGTCATCCCGTCCGCGACATCCGGTCCTTCCAGGGTACCCGGGCTTGTCCCCGCCTCGCGTCCCACGCAGCAGCGCCCGGGCGGCTCACACCTGGAGAGGGAGGCGGGGAGTGGGGCGGGTGACTCACCGCGGGGCGGGGCCCGGGGGCAGCAAGTCCGCAGGTGGCTCCCCGCCCCGCCCCGCCGCGCGCCCAGAGCGCTCAGTCCCTCGGCCGCTGCGCAGCGCGTCTGTCCGTCCCCGGAGCCGCTCCGTGCCGCAGCCCCCGCGAGTCCCCGCCGCTCCGCGCGCAGCATGGCGCCCCCCCAGGCCCGAGCCTTCGGGCTCCTGCTCGCGGTGGTCACGGCGACGCTGGCCGCGGCTCAGCAAGGTAACTGTGAGGCGGGGACCTGCAGCGGAGGTGTGGGGGTCCCGTCGGGCCGGGGATGGGGAGGGGGACCTCCGTGTGGCCCCGAGACCCGACGGCGCGGGCCGGACCTACGCTCGGATGAGGCAGAGCTGCGGGGTACCAGGCGGGGACATGGGACCTGGGGCCAGGGTGACGGAACGGCCACCGGTGGCCCGGGGTCTAGCGACTCCAACTTGGGGTTCCAGGTCCCAAAGCGCGGGCCTTTGTCGCTGCGACCCGCCGGTTCTCCCTCCTTCCTCCCGTTCCTGCGGCGGTCCCCGGATGTGGGCCCCGGGAGGGGACAGGTAGCTCCCCAGAGGCCGCTATGCACCTGCGCGTCGGAGGCGGGCCTGCTGGGACTTACCTGCCGGAGGTGTGTTTTTTCCTTTTCTAAGAACCATGACTAATGCCATGTTTATTGTAGGTAGGATAGATATAAACTGTAAGGATCTTTTTAAAAATCCAAAATCTTTCCACTCTTAAGAATTCCCTCGTTAAAAATTGTGCATATTCGTGGTTTCGGAATACAAGTAGATTTATATCGTGATCCAGCATTCATAAAGGAAGTTTTCCACTTTCTTTTGTCTTTTATTTGTGTGTGTGTGTGTGTGTGTGTGTGTGTGTGTGTATGCGCGCATGGAGTCAGACAACTTGGGAGCCAGTTCCTTCCACCACGTCGTTCCTAGGGCCCAAATTCAGTTGGTCATGGGCCTTTATCTCCTGAGCTTCCGCGTTGCCCTCGCTTTCTTTATTCCTTACGAACTGTACTTAAACTGTGAGTGGACGATCTGTAGAGAGAAGGACGTGGCGTTTGATCCTAGTTGTTCTTACTATAGAGCTGACTGTGACTTATGATTTATTTCTAAAATGGTATCTGGAAACAGAGACAATTGAACAAGGCACGCTGGAAAGAATTCTTACTTTAGTTTCTTCCTAGTTTTTAAATTAAATATAGTTTAGCTTTGTTTCCTGAAAAGGATTTCGTTCTCTACCAACAGAGGTGGCCTCTATTCACTAATTATACTTTAAGTAACACAGTTTGACCAATTTATATTTTTCTAACTTCAATCTGGGACTAAATTGTAGATTGAGGACTGGACTGGCAGACCCTGGGCTTGATCCCTAACACCCCACAAGCCAGGTGTGTGTATACCTGTAACCCCTAGCACTTAAGAAGGGGGAGCAGGAACATCAGCAAGTTCAAGGTCATCTTTAGCCTGGCGAGGTGATGGGGTCTAGCCTGGGCATAGGAGACCCTGTTTAATAAAGAAAAAGATTGAATAGAAACCTACTGGGCCCCAAGGCAGGCTTTCCTTAAGAAAACTGGGTAAGGGAGGGATAAGAGGGGAGGGTCCATAGATCTCAGACTTGGAACTGAAAAGTTAAAGGAACGACCCGGGTGTAAGGAAAGGAAGCTTGGTGGTGGTGGCTCACACCTTTAATCCCAGCACTTGAGAGGCAGAGGCAGGCGGGTCTCTGTGAGTTCGAGACCAGCCTGGTCTAAAAGAGCTAGTTCCAGGACAGGCTCCAAAACCACAGAGAAACCCTGTCTTGAAAAACCAAAAAGGAAAGGAAAGGAAGCTTCAGTCCTAAGCCCAGCACTTGGGAAGCTGAGGCCAGAGGGCAGTAGTGAGCCTGGGCGGTAGAATTAGACTCTTCCAGAATGGGAGGGTATTGCTGAGAGAAGAAGAAAGGGAAAAAGAATTTTTTTAAACGACAGAGCCATTAAAATGACTCTGTGAGTAAAGTTACTCCTGAGTTAAATCCCCAGGACCCACAGGTAGAAGGGGAGAACGGACTCCCCATGTCAGCCTGACTTTATGTGTGTGCACACAGAAAATATATAGCTAAATGCACAAAGTAAATAGGTAAACGTTAGCTTTAAAAAAAAAAAAGAAAGCCTTGGATTGCAAAAGCAAAGCTGATAAGATCTTTAGAGCGCTGTATTTAAAGCTTTGTTTCTGGCTGGGCCAGTGGTAAAGGCAAGCCTAGCAAGGGTTGAAGAAGGCCAGCCAGGACTGCAAAGTCAGGAACAAATGACCAGCTGTAGTGGGACATGGGTGTGATGTGATCCCAGTCCTTAGGAGGCTGAAGCAGGACACTTGTGAGCTGGAGGCTAGCCTGGGTTTCCTAAGCAAGACTCTGCCTCAGAAATAAAATAATTCAAAAGTAAAAAGAAATCCAGCAACAACAAACTCGTCCATGGGTAGTAACCTCTCTTCCTAGCACTCAGGAGTCCGAGGGTACTATAGTTTGGGGACAGTGAATGAAGGTGTCGTGGATCAGCCTGCAGACCAGAGTTTGATCCCCAGAACCCTAGAGTTCTTAGGAAGAACTCTAGAAGTTTATCCTTTGACCTCTGTAATATACCACAGGGTGCCCCTGCTCCCAATAAGTTAATAATTGTAATACATTTGAAGGAGAGAATCTTGGGTTTGACCTGGGCTATCTCAACAAAAATGAAATACAAGCCAAGGGTGTAGCTCATTGGGAGGGGCCCCGGGCTTTATCCTCAGCACCGCCCCAAATTATTCTTCCCTTGGGGCTCCTCCCAGTCTGGGGAGTTCTTGGTCATATTTCCTTAATATATTTTGTTTGTTTCTCGAGACAAGCTTTCTCTGTGTAGCCCAGGCTGCCCTGGAACTCGCTCTGTAGAACAGGCTGACCTCTGCCTGCCTCTGCCTCCCAAGTGCTAGAATTAAAGGCGTGCAAGCCCCCCCCTTAATAAATCTTAATTCATATTGCTCCCCCCAAAAAACCCAACATACAAAAAAGTGGAAGTGGGAATACACAGGTTAGACATTTTAGTGGCACAAACTGGGGAGCGTAGACACACAAACACTTAAGAGTTTAACTGTTGTCTCCACCATGTGGGCTTAGAGGTTGATCTTGGCTCATCAGGCTTGGTGGCCGGCACTGTTAACAGAGAGCCATCTCCTCACCAGGCCCAGGCCCGCCTCTTCCTCCTCCTCTTGTCTGTTTGCTTGTTTGTTTGGAGATGGGTTTTCTCTGTGTACCCTGGCTGTCCTGAAACTTGTTCTATAGACCAGGTTGGCCTCAAACTCAGAGATCCTCCTGCCTCTGCCTCCCAAGTGCTGAACTGAAGGTGTGCTCACACCTGGCCCAGACACACTTCCTAAAGGCATGATTGATTGACTGAATGAGTTGAGGGTTGTAGCTACATTTTAAACTAAATTTTTCCATTTTGTAGAATGTGTCTGTGACAACTACAAGCTGGGGACAAGCTGCATTTTGAATGAAAGAGGGGAATGCCAGTGTAAGTCCCTTGGCACATCGAACACTGTCCTGTGCTCCACATGTGAGTAAAAGGTTCTTATTGCCTAGACGTTTAATCTTGATAATACTTTCTCAATTGAGGCACCTTATAGCTTTTTGTTTTGTTTTGTTTTTAAACATTTATTTATTATGCGTACAGTGTTCTGCCTGCATATGTCCCTGCAGGCCAGAAGAGGGCACCAGGTCTCATTACAGGTGTTTGAGCCACCATGTGTTTGCTGGGAATTGAACTCAGGACCTCTAGAAGAGCAGTCAGTGCTTTTGACCGCTAAGCTTTCTCTCCAGCCCTTGACTTGAGTTTTACTGGCTCTAATCCAGCTGTGTTATTTTGTAGAAATTACCTGACTCAAGGTTCTTATTTCCAGCAAGTAAATTTGAGTGTGGGAAAGTGGAAGGGATCGAGAAATAATCTTTGGCCTGGGATTATGACATTAAATTAAAACGTTTCCCCCATGTGCATGTGAAATCGTAGTTACTTTTCAGTTCGACGTTACGTTTTCTTTTCAGTGGCATCCAAATGTGTGGTGATGAAGGCGGAAATGACTCACAGCAAGTCTGGGAGGAGGCTGAAACCTGAGGGGGCGATCCAGAACAACGATGGCATCTACGATCCCGACTGTGACGAGCACGGGCTCTTTAAAGCCAAGCAGTGCAACGGCACCTCCACGTGCTGGTGCGTGAACACTGCAGGGGTCCGGAGAACCGACAAAGACACGGAAATAACGTGTTCCGAGCAAGTGCGGACCTAGTGAGTGTTTCTTCTTGTTGCTGTTCTCATGCTGTTCACGTTTGCTTACTTACATCTAGGTTTGTGTATGAAATAAGACTGTGTGGTTTGGAATTCAAAGAAAAAAAAGCTAGGAAAAGCTGGCCTGGTCACAAACACCTGTAAGCCCTGCGCTCTGGAGGTGGGGGCAGGAGGATGAGGAGTTCAGGGCTAGCCTTGTCTACACAGTGAGTTTGAGGCTAATCTTGGCCAGCTGAGATCCTCTCTCAAACATAACAAGAAAGGGGGAAAGGGTATCAAGTGATAAATGTGACTGTCCTGTCCCATTCCTCATAAAACTGGTGCCACCAGTTTTGAGTTGAGTTTTATTGGCCCTAATCCAATTGTGCTAATTTTATTGGCGCTAGACCAACCGTGTTATTTTGTGGAGATCGCCTGGTGCCTGAAGCTTATCTTGGGCAGTAATTAAGTGTGAGAAAATGGAAGGACGCGTGAAATAATCTTTGGCCTGATGTGACTTTAAGGTTTTCCCTAGTGCACATGAAACGGCAGCTATTCTTCAGTCTGACGTTGTTTCCAGAACCGGTTTATGAATTCCCTCTGTAGATCTGTGGCTCTTAGGTTTTACAGAGATGGTGACTTACTGATGTCGTATGCCGTTCAACCTCTGTCCCGCATTTTGAAGTTGGAGTAGTGTTAAGTGAATATAAATGACGTAAACTGTATTTACTCATTTATTGTGTTTTAAAAATGAGTTGTTTGGGCGGGAGACAGAAGTGGTAGAAAAGCTGGAGGTCAACCCCTAGCATGGTGGAGGGGATAGGAGAGAGGCCAATGAAAACAAACGGAACCCACTCAAGCTTGCTTAAGCAAAAAAGATTACTGGAAGGGACAAGCAACTGGAAAGGCAGCAGGCCCAAAGTCTGCACTTTGTTTCTTCCGACTTCTGGAACCTTGTGGTCAATTGTTTCGCTGTCTGTTTCTGTGCTCTCTCTTTCTCTCCTCCCCCTTCCCCACCACCCACCTCCATCTCTTTCTGAGATGGTTTCATGTTAGAATCTTGGCTTGCCTCTGTCTCCGCAGTGCCGGCTGGCACCACCATGCCCATCCGTTTTGTCTTTTCTCTGGAACGGGGCCAGTATGGCCAGCTTAGCCTTGACTTCAGTTGACCTCACATCTAGTCATTGTCACCAGCAGGTCAGTATTAGAAAAGGTGTTACTTGCTGGATGGTGGCCTTTAATCCCCCCATTTGTGAGGCAGAGGTAGGCAGATCTCTGTGAGCTCAAGGCCAGCCTGGTCCACAGAACAAGTTCCAGGACAGGCCTCAAAGCTACAGAGAAAGAAACCGTATCTTGAAACCAGACTTCCCTCGCCCCCGTCCCGTCCCCCCCCCCCCAAAAAAAAAGAAAAGAAAAGAAAGGGCGGTTCCTTTTGGGCATGTTCTCTGTAAAGAGTGTGTGAAGTATATTTACCACATCACTATTTGTTCTGTTAGCTTTAATTCTATTTTGAGATTTAAATATTTGCCTCTTTGGAAAACAGCATAAAAGACTGTCAACCATTTTGTCTTACAGCTGGATCATCATTGAACTAAAACACAAAGAACGAGAAAACCCTTATAACCTTCAGAGTCTGAAGACGTAAGTACTTACATATATACTAGTGTATTTATGCACCTGGATGGTAATTACATACACACTATTATATTATACCCCTTGACAGAAAACCACGTAGGTGACATTGTGTCTTTCTCAGTACTCATATCTGGAAATCATGATGTCCTTTGTTCCTTTACAAGCCGTGTCTGCCAGATTGTGAAGTTCAAACCAACACTCAGCAGCTCTAGGATCAACGGCTGGTGCTGGCGCAAACCACTTACCGCTATGATAGTTGGAAAATGATATTAAAATTATACAGCCTAGCCACTGTTGCACACCTTTTATCCCAGAGGCAGGGACAATCAGGTCTCTGAGTTTAAAGCCAGCCTGGTCTATATAGCAAGTTCCAGGTCAGCCAAGGATACACAGTGAGATCATCTCTTAAAAAAAGTAATAGTAATAATAACAGTCCTTTGATGTGGGATGTCCTTCTATATATGTGTTGCTAATATTGGTTGAGGAATAAAGCTATTTGGGCCAATGGCTTAGCAGAGTAAAGCCAGGAGAGAAAACTGAACAGAGATGTAGAGAGAGAGTAGGCAGAGTCAGGGAGACACCATGTAGCTGCCCAAGGAGCAAGAGGTAACAAACTACGAGTCTTGTGGTAAAATACAAAAGAGTAGACATGGGTTAATTTAAGGTGTAAGAGCTAGTTAGAAATATGTATGAACCATTGGCTAAACAGTGTTGGAATTAATGTGTGATTATTCGGGTATGGGCAGCCAGGAAACCAAAGAAGAGTCTCCCTTTACAGTTCTTGTCTTATCTGCCTAAAAAGTAGAGGTTCTATTTTGTGTTACAATTTCTTTTCCCCAAAGAAACTTTTAAATTATTTGCAGTGCACTTCAGGATACATTCTCATCTCGATACAAACTGAATCCAGCATTTATCAAAAATATTCTGGTAAGTTTGTTTGGTTGGTTTTGTTTCTTGGTTAATAAGTTAGCTTTAGCAGCAAGTTGGTAGGTATGGGTATAAACAGCAGCCACTGTTCCCCCCCCCCCCCCCCCACAGCCTTCAAGCTCTTCCTTTTTGGTTTCTCTCTCTTCTCCCC
>NW_026067934.1:6492580-6508775 GCF_014885135.2 Alexandromys fortis | reverse complement strand
CCCTCCCTGCCCCCCCCCCCCCCCAACAGCCTTTTGCTGTCCTGGAAATCAGAGATCCTCCTCCTGCCTGTGCCTCTGAGTGCTGTTGAAGGCGTGCGCCACCCCCTGAGACAGCCAGTGATTTTCAGTGGTAGCTAAATGGATTTTAGCAACAGTTTAAATCCTGGGCACTTAATATGGAACCCAAGTTGCCTTCCTTCCATAGACTTTGAAAGCCTCAACTGCCCCTGAGAACCTGTACTGTCGCAACTATGCCTGACGTATACTGTCCTTATCCCGTAGGGCCTCTCTGGGACTGACTGCCTCAGCACATATTGCCATGGGCTGTCCTTACCCAGTGTCTTGCTTTCCTGTTGCTCTGATAAAATGTCCTGAACAAAGCAAGTTAGAAAAGGTTTATTTTACATTTGTGCATGTTGTACCAGTATGTGCGTATATATGTGTACCACGTGCGCCATGTGTTTGCCCAGTGTCCCAGGAGTTCAGAAAAGGAGGTGGTGTTATGCAGATGGTTAGTAGCTAGGAAGAACAACAAGTGCTATTAGCTGCTGAGCCGTGTCTCCAGCCCCCAAAGAGTTTATTTGAGTGGGGAAGTCAGTGCAGGAGGAACGTAAGCAGCCAGCCCTGTCCACAGTCAAGAGCAGAGAGAATGAATACATGCACGCCTTGACCACCTCTTTCCCTTTCTTTTCATTCAGTCCAGGCTGCAGCCCATGCCATGATACAGCCCACGGTCAGTGTGGGCTACACCACCTCAGTTAACATAATGAAGATAATCCCCACAGACTAGCCTACAGTCAACCCGATCTAGACAGTCCCTCATTGAGATGGTCTTCTCAAGTGCCTCAATGTTTGTTCTAGTGGACAATGACAGCTAACCATCCTTCCCAGTTAGCCCTTTCCTTAACTCTTAAAAAAAAATGTTTGTGGGCTGGAGAGATGACTCAGAGATTGAGAGCATTGCCTGCTCTTCCAAAGGTCCTGAGTTCAATTCCCAGTAACCATATGGTGGCTCACAACCATCTGTAATGAGGTCTGGTGCCCTCTTTTGGCCTGCAGGCATACACACAGACAGAATATTGTATACATAATAAATAAATATTTTTTTAAAAAATTGTTTGTATTGCTATTTTAGTCTCTTAAGATAGATTGGAAGACCTCTCAAAGATTTTAAATTACCAGTGATACATTTAATTATTCATCAATGAAAAGAGCTCCTGTGGGAATAGATTATGGAATATCAAATTCTAAATATTCTGACTGTTGATCAAAATTTTCATATATATTTTAATTATATTAATTTGTATTTTTTACTCCCCCAGTATGAGAATAATGTTATCACTATCGATCTGATGCAAAACTCTTCTCAGAAAACTCAAAATGATGTGGACATAGCTGATGTGGCTTACTATTTTGAAAAAGATGTAAGTATAAACTATGCTTATGACTGATTGTTGCTGTTTTTTAATATTTTTTTTTATTATATATACAGTGTTCTGTCTGCATGTATGCCTGCGGGCCAGAAGAGGGCACCAGATCTCATTACATATGGTTGTGAGTCACACCATGTGGTTGCTGGGAATTGAACTCAGGATCTCTGGAAGAGCAGCCAGTGCTCTTAATCGCTGAGCCATCTCTCCAGTGTTTGTTTGTTTGTTTTGAAACAGGCCTCTCTCTATAGCCCTGGCTGTCCTGAAACTAAAGGTATATATAGACTAGGCTGTCCTGTAGTCACAGAGATCTGCTGGCCTCTGCCTCCCGAGTGCTGGGGTTAAAGACATACACACCATGTCTGGTGTTTGTTCCTTTTTGAGACAGGCTCTCATACAGTCCAGGCTGCTGAGCTCTGTGTAGCTGGCTTTGGACTCCTGATCCTCCTGCTTCCGTGTCCTAAGTACTGGGCCCTATTAAAGAATAAAGAGAAGTAGCCATTCATGAAAGGAGGTGATTTTTCAGAAATGAGCTTTCCAAGGCGAGGGGCCGTGCAATCCTGGGGCTGTGACTGGGCTCTGAGGTAGAAGTGTTAGGAGGGACAGCGCATCATTCCGGAAGCCACTTTGTAAAAACGTTAGGTGTTAGGTGGGGCTGGAGAGGTGGCTTGGCAGTTAAGAGCATGCACTGCTCTCCAGAGGACCTGCGTTTGATCCCCAGCAAGCATATCAGGCAGCTGTCAACTGAAATTAAATTAAGAATAAAAATAAACCTAAAGCAAATGTAAAATAAAAGAATAGAGATCTACCCTGGATGGCACGGCATGGGGAGCAGGCCGACTCAAGAGCCTGAGAGAACCCTTTTATAACTCCTAGGGACTGTGGAGTCCAGTCTGGGAGGGTGGCATCTGAGTGGTTTGTTAGGAACAGCAGTGATGAGGAAGATGTCAGTCTCCGGTTTAAAAACATTTATGTGAAAGCCAGAGGTGACAGTGCACACTATATCCTGGCACTTAGGATCCTAGCACTCTGGAGGTTGAAGCAGAAGGACTAAGTTCAAGGCCAACTATTTATAAGCATATGTTTTTATTTATTGTGGGTTTTCTTATTGTTCCTTTTAGTGTGTGTGAGACAGAATCTTACAGCAGCCCAGGTCGACCTAGAATTCATGGTAGAGGGTAGACCTCCTGCTTCAGCCTCCCAAGACTTAGGGTTACACATGAAGGACATACTACCGTAATGGGAGTCATTACAGTCAGATGCTTCTTTGAGGTTTACTTTAGAATGCGTGGGCCTGGGAGGTGAAGCCACAGAAGAAGGAACGATGTTGCTATGGGTGGGACCAGGCTTCGTTTCCACCTTAGTGTATGACACTCCTGGAGTAAATAAGTGCTTCAGCATTTCACTGGCTCCGGGGTCTCCTCAAAACTGGAAAGCTTCTTAGCGGTTTTCCTCTGGCACGTAACTGTCATGTGATGACCAGTGCCCACGGCTGCTTCTTGTAAACGGTTTCCATTGTTTCCTCTGTTGTAGGTGAAAGGGGAATCCTTGTTCCATTCTTCTAAGAAAATGGACCTGAGAGTCAATGGAGAACAGCTTGATCTGGACCCTGGCCAGACCCAGATTTACTATGTTGATGAAAAGGCCCCCGAGTTCTCAATGCAGGGTCTCACGGCCGGCATCATCGCTGTCATTGTGGTGGTGGCATTAGCAGTCATCGCGGGGGTAGTTGTGCTGGTGAGTACAGAACCAGTCAGGGCTCGCTGAAGGGTTGTTCTTACGGGTGAGCGCCAAGAACTACAGCCACGTTTGCTGGGCAGCGCCATTCACGCCTTTAATCCCAGCACTGGGGAGGAGAGACAGGCGGATCTCTGTGACCTACAGAGACTACAGCCTGGTCTGTAGAGCGAGTTCTAGGACAGGCAGAACAGAGAAACCCTGTCTCGGAAAACCAAAAAGGAAAAAAAAAGTATCCACGTTTGAAAATGTTAGTGAAGGACTGTACTGCATTTCTGGTTCTTTTTTTACACAATAGCCATCTTCTATAGTCAGAAAGGATTACTCATAAGAATAAACCACCTCATAGCCTAGTTCCAGGGCCTTCAAGCAGCAGGTAGCCTTGAGTCCTCTGCAAGGAATTGGGCGCTCCTGCCAGAACACAGTAGAGAACTCCCAAATGTTCAGAGCCGGTCAACACAACACTGGTTTTTGGTTTTGGCGGTGCTGGAGCTCTGAGCTCAGGCTGCAAGTATTCGGGGCTATCACTATACCACTGAGCTACGCCTGACCCCAAAACAACACAAAAGTCAAGAGTAGTACATGTAGCAGTGATTCTAAATAAATAGCAAATCTGCACTGCGTACGGGGCCATAATCCCAGCATTGGGAGGTGAAAGCAGGAGTATTAGGGGTCCAAAGAAGGAGCTTTATCCCAGGGCTTTAAGGGTGCTTGGCATCAGGTGTTCTCATCAATATATCAGAATTCAGAAATCAATCTGAATGGGGTATGATGACATAGTTGTGTGTTATAAGCCCTTGAGAAGCTGAGGCAGGAGGACCAAGACTTTAAGGCCAGGGCCTGGAGAGAGGATGGATTAGTGGTTAAGAGCACTTGTTCTTGAAGACGACCTGGATTTAGTTCCCAGAACCCAAGTTCACAACCATCTGTAACGCAGTTTCAAAGGATCTGACTGATGCCTTCTGGCCTTTGTAGGTAGCAGGTACTAAAGGTAGTAGAATAAAATAAGTAAAAATCCCAGGTGGAATCCCAGCACTCGGGAGGCAGGCAGATCTCTGGGAGTTCGAGGCCAGCCTGGTCTACAAGAGCTAGTTCCAGGACAGGCTCCAAAACCACAGAGAAACCCTGTCTGGAAAAACAAAACAAAACAAAAACCGACTGTGGTAGAGCACGCCTTTAATTCCAGCACTTGGGAGGCAGAGGCAGGTGGATCTCTGAGTTTGAGGCTAGCCTGGTCTACAAATAAGTTTCAGGAAAGCCAGGTGTGTTACACAGAGAAACCCTGTCTCGAAGCTCCACTGCCCCCAGATAAAGAAAAAGATAGGGGCTGGAGAGATGACTCCGTGCTCAAGAGCACTGGCTATGAGAGGTCCTGAGTTCTTGAGTTCTGGGTGACTCACAAGCCATTCGTAATGAGATCTGGCTTCCTCTTCTAGCCTACAGGCATACATGCAGGCAGAAGACTGCATACATAATAAATAAATAAATCTCTCTTTTTTTTTTTTTTTTAAAGAAAAAGCAAGATTTGAAGGTGAATGACTACTTGATTTTAGTTCAGTATTGTTACCACACTTTTTCCCATTTGATAAAAAGAAACATTGAATTTCTATTTTACCCTCTGGGGGCTGCTTATGTTACCCACATGTATGGACAGGCATCTGAGGACATGGGAACATGAAAAGAGTTGGGCAATGCACTTCTGTTCAAATGTGAATTCCAGATGAATTACTGGATAGAATGGAAAATATAACATTAAATTAGTAGAAGGAATGTTGATATTTTGCAGTAAAAGAAACCATGTAATACAAGAAACTTAAAATCCATAAAAGGATATACTAATACATATTTGAGAATTAGATTTTAAGGCATCATGGTAGGCAAGTGCTTTACCACTCAGCTATCTCAGCACCTCCAGCTGTCTTTTTCCTTTTCTATTGACGGGACAAAACACATGACCAAGGCAACTCACAAAATGAAGAGTATATTGGGTGCTCCTGCTCAGAGTTCCAGAGAGCTAAAGTCCATGACCATCATGGTGGGGAGCGTGGCTACAGGCAGGCGTAGCGGAGAACTTATGTCTGCTCCACAATCACAAGGTAGAGAGATGGTGTGGGCTTCCGAACCGTCAAAGCCCAGTGACACCACCTTCTACAAAGGCACACTAATCCTTCCCAGCCAGCCAGCTCCACCAACTTTGAACCACACACTCAAGCATGAGCCTCTAGGAGCCGTCCTCATTCAAACCTCGCATCCGCCTTTTCTTTTCCAAACTCTAGCCCTGGTCAGCCTCAAACTCTAATCTTAAGCCTCAGCCTTCCAAGAGCTGGAATTACAGGTGTGAGTCATAACACACCTAGCTTTTTCTTTGTGTATTTTTATTTCAGGGTTTGTTTGTTTTCTAGCAGTGCAAGCATAGATTTAACAAAAAGGTCTCCAAGGGAAGAAATACTTTTATTTATGTGTTTGCTTATTTATTTTCTTATATGTATGTGTGTGGTATGCTTGGGTGTATGTTTTACATGTGTGGTGTGATATTTGTGTGCAAATGCCCATGCCCTTGTATGTGAGTGCATATGGAGGCCCAGATTAATGCTGGGAATCTAGGTTGGCGTTGAATTTCTAGGTTTGGTTGATCATCCCACTTTCCTGGGACTGTAGGAATGTTCCTCTATGCTCAACTAAAATTAAATATTTTAACATCTTGGGCTGGGCTTAGTGGCTCACGCCTAAAGTCCTGATCCTCAGGAGGCTGAGGTAGGAGGATTTGAGAGTGAAGTTGGTTTAGGTATCTACCAAAAGGAAGAAAAAAAATCACATTTTCATGGTAATGATATTGAAAAGTAAAAAAGTAGAAAATAGCTGGCCATGGTGGCACTCTGGAGACCGAGGCAGGTAGACCTCTAAACTCCAGGACAGTCAGAGCTACACAAGAAACCCTGTCTCAACAAAAATAGAAATAAGCCAGGAAAATATTTGTGACGCATAAAGTAAAATGGATATATGCACAACAAGTAAAGAATTTTTTTTAAAGGTTTATTTATTATGCATACAACAGTCTGCCTCCATGTATGCCTGAATGCCAGAAGAGGGCGACAGATCTCATTACAGATGGTTGTGAGCCACCATGTGGTTGCTGGGAATTGAACTCAGGACCTCTGGAAGAGCAGCCAGCACTCTTAACCACTGAGCCATCTCTCCAGCCCCAAGTAAAGAATTCTTACAAGTTGATGAGGAAACCTACAAAAATGGCAACCGGGCTGGCTGTGGTAGAGGACTTGTGCTCAGGCCTGGGGACAGTTTAATCCTGATCTCACAAGGTGGCCAATGAGAACTGACTCCTGAGGGTTGTTCTTCCGCCTCCACACACAGAGTGGAAATAAATGCAACAAAGCTAGACATGGTGGCATATACCTATTCCAGCAAGGGGGCTGAGGCAGGAGGATTATGAGGTCAAGGTTCTAGGCTATGTTTTAGAGCCTTGTCTTAAAACAACAATCTCCACCCTTTCATTAAAAATTGGTAATAGGTAGGGATAGATGGTTTAAAAAAGAGGAACTCAGTTGACAAATAAACACACAGAACAGACAGAAATGGAAACCAAAGTAGAAGTTCAATAAAGAAGCTTCACTGAGTGTGGTAGCACACACTTTCAATCTCAGTGCTCGCTCGAGGAGGCATCAAGTCAAGGTCATCCTGGTCTCCATAGTGAGTTCTAGGCCAGCCAGGGCTACATAATGAGACCCTGTTTCAGAAGAACCAACCAGCCAACCAAAAACCAAGAAGCACATTCAGGGTCATATATTAATGTTTTCTGTAACAATCTAGAAAGCAACCTGAGTTCATTAACTGGAGAATGGTTAGGTAAATGCATACACGAGACTATATCTGTGCTCAGTTAAAAGCTTTTGCTCCAGAAGGGTGCTTATGGTATTGATATAGCTCTTCAAAGAATTGGTTCTGTATGATCAGCTTTATACACCCTGCCCCAAACTTGTACACATGTGCTTACATGGGTTCAAAGCACAGATGTTCATTTTGGCCACTTTTGTCTGAGTAGTAGTTTCTAAAGCACTAAATGGTTTTCTTTCAGATCATTACTACGAGGAAGAAATCAGCAAAATATGAGAAGGCTGAGGTAAGCGGAGAACGGGATATGCTCATGTCTGTCTTGCAGTAGTCACCACCTCTTCCTGATACTTAAAAAAAAATGGATGGTGGTGTCCCACGCTTTTAATCCTAGTATTTGGGAGGCAGAGGCAAGTGGATATCTGAGTTCGAGGCCAGCCTGGTCTACACAGCAAATTCCAGGACAGCCAGGTCTAGGTCTACAGAGGGAAACCCTTGAGGGAGCGCGGTGACAAGCGGAACTTTTCTGAATGGAGATTGAAAGTTACTTAAATTTTCTTGCATGCTCCTCCCTTTCTGTTGCAGATAAAGGAGATGGGTGAGATCCATAGAGAACTCAATGCCTAACTGCTCGGCTCTGAGAATGGAACTACCAGAAGGAGAACTGGCAAAAGAACTCAGACAGCAAATGTACAAACATGGGACAAGATGAAGACCTTTAAAGGGCTACTGTCCTGTTAGTTAACATCACGTCTTTGTAATAGTGAAATTTATACTCATAAATATACAAGCAGCTTGACACTGGCATTACCAATCTTGAAATTAGAGAGGTGTCTTATATATGCAGGCCAGTGTGGAGCTCAGAACTTAGCCTGCATAGTTAAAATAATTTATGCTTACTATCGAGAGTGTGTGTCACAGACATTCCACGGGAGAGTATGATGACCAGTCTCTTTTCTGATTTAAGCTGCCTTTCTATATACCCGAGTCTTGTACATAATAAACTTTTTTTTAATGAAATAAAACATTTTAAAACTGAGTTTTAAGTTTTGAGTCAAATTTCCTAGCATATGCATATATTAGATAATAAAATTTAAAATTCTCTGTGCCAAGTGGCACAAACCTCTAATTCTTGCTGTTGGGAGGTAGATCCTAGGGGACTAGGGTTTGTGGGGTATCTTTCGCTACATATCCAGTTAGGGACCGACTGGCCTTGGCTATCTGAGACCCTATCTGAAAGAAAGAAAAAAACATGAACTCTGATGATGTGTTGTGGCTCATGCCTAAATCTCAGCACTTGGGAGACTAAGGCATGATTGTGGTTTTGAGGCCAGCTCAGGCTATGCAGACATACAGAGTTCCAGGCTACACAGTGAGACCCTGACCGTCGGTAACATTCCGAGAGCTGAGGTATCGGGGTCAGTGATGGTAGATGCTTAGCATATGAGAGGCCCAGGGTTCAATCTGCACTTGAACGTGTGCACACAGAAAATGAGCCAGGCTGCAGCAGTGATCACTGCTGACCGCTGATAGATTGCTAGCAGCTGCCTCTGGTTACCATCACCGTGATGGAAGTGAGCCAAAGTGGACCTTTCCTTCTGTAAGATGCTTTGTTGGGTCTTTTTGTTATAGCAATGGGAAAAGTGACTAAAACTCGTGCTTTTCAGTGCTTCGGAGAAAAAGATCAGAATACTGCTACTTAGCATGTGAAAATGATAGAAAACATAAGCAAAGCTTTTTGGAACATGACTGCAGCGGTTCAGCCACAGCCGCAGAGCCAGTGGTACCTGCTGAAGTACTGGGAGAAAGCTACAGAAAGTGTCCCACTTTGAAAGCCATAGGCAGCCTTCAGGCATGGTCCTGCTTTGATGCCAGCTCTGGGAAACAGACACATGGATCCCTGAGAGTGTGAGGCCAGCTAGGCCGTGAGAGAGCTATCTTTCTCCATCGACCCTTTCTTTTCCTTTTTTTTATTTTCAAGACAGGGTTTCTCTGTGGCTTTGGAGCCTGTCCTGGAACTAGCTCTTGTAGACCAGGCTGGTCTCGAACTCACAGAGATCCGCCTTCCATGGACCCTTTCTAAAAATAATTAGTTAATTTAAATGTCATTCTATAAAATTGCACCAGCAGGTGTGTTGGAGAAGCTGCTGGCTGTGAGAGCCACACACCGGTAGGAGCTGGATGATGGACCTGCAGCAGGGGCATCTTATCTGAACAAGGAACAACTCTTTTTCCCTTGCTGAGCCTCTCTAGTGCCCTCTGCTGACATAGCTCCATGTTTACTTGCGCAAACCTGGCCAAACGGGCGAATTTGGAACTGGTACATTATTTAATAATAGGGCTCAGCACTGATTGCTCTTCCTGAGTTAATTCCCAGCAACCACATGCTGGCTCACAACCATCTGTAACAAGATCTGACGCCCTCTTGAGGAAGAGACCTGATCAGTTGTCCTCATCAACTTAGACCATGAAACCCAATAAGAACAAGTTTAATAGAACTGCCATATACGGGCTGCCCATGCATGCTTCAGCATTGCCAGGTCATACATTTATTTATTTTTTTTTTACATTATTTAACCCATTGCTTTCTATTCCAAAGCTACAGCTAAGGTCAACGTGTCTTTAAGCATGGCCAGTACATCCTCTGCAAGGCCTCCCATGGTGATAACGGCCACATTCCCCACCCAGAATGCTGTCTATACGTATATATGTTATCCATCTTTGGTGTCTCCTGGTTATTTTCTGCTCTTACCATTCTGAATACTAACATTTCCAGGAATTTTTAAAAATTATTTATTATGTATACAATAGTAAGTCTGTATATGTCTACAGTCCAGAAGAGGGCACCAGACCTCATTACAGATGGTTGTGAGCCACCATGGTGGTTGCTGGGAATTGAACTCAGGACCTTTGGAAGAGCAGGCAATGCTCTTAACCACTGAGCCATCTCTCCAGCCCTTCCAGGATTTGTTTCTCCCGCTGGAGGACTCTATCCATGGCTTTAGTTACCTGCCGTCTAAACCTGAACAACAGGTCAACAATCTCCATTTCTTAACCTTCATACTACGTTCCGAACCGTTCCACAGAACTAGCCTTCAGGGATTCACTCCCTCCTGTCTTCACTTCTGGCATTGGACTCAGGCTTTGCATGTGTTAGTTAGGCGCACCTCCTCTGAGCTACATCTGGCCTGTTTCCTCTCAACCATTTAATGGCAAGCGGGGCCTGGTGACATAGACAGGTAGCATTTGTGATACAGAACAAGATGATCCCTGTGAAGTTACAGCCCCTTTGGTATACACGGTAAACTCCAGGACTACCTAGTGAGACCTCCCCTCAAAAACCAAACACTAGCCCAAAACAAAAGCAAGGATCTGTTGGTTGTGTCAACAAGAAGCAAGCCCCAAATTCTCTATAACCTACATTTTTTTAAAAGTCACTAGACTGTCGTTCTCCATCACAAATACATGCTCCTCTAATCTGTCTTCATTGATCCCGCTGCAATCACTATGTTATTCTTTCTCTTGCCTTGTGTGAACACCGTGAAAAGAGGTGGTGTTCAATTTCAAGAAAAATCTCTCATTCCCGGAAAACACATGAATATTCTTTCCCTCCATTAGCCTATCCTTTGCCCCTAATTTTTCACCCCATATTTTTGCTTAATTTCTAGGTAAGGTCTCCCTGTGCAGACCTCGATGGCCTCGGACTTGCAGCAATTCACCTGTCTTTGCTTCCTGAGCAACAGGACCACAGGTGTGAGCCATTTGCTCTTGGCTGGGATTTTTCTTTTCTTTTTTTTTTCTTTTTTTGGTTTTTCAAGACAGTTTCTCTGTGGTTTTGGAGCCTGTCCTGGAACTAGCTCTTGTAGACCACATTGGTCTAGAACTCACAGAGATCTGCCTGCCTCTGCCTCCCAAGTGCTGGGATTAAAGGCATGCGCCACCACCACCCGACTGGTTTTTCTTTCCGAGTAGCCCAGACTGTCCTTGAACACCCCTGCCTCAGCCTCTTGAGTGCGGCACATTTAGGGTTCTCTTAACCCGCTTCTGTAACCTCCCAGCCCCCAGTTGGTTGAGAAGGTGGTTTGAGAGTTTTCTCCTGCTTCATTCTTGGGTTCTGGTTTTGTTTGTTTTGAAATAGGGTCTCTTGGAGCCCAGGCTGGGCCCAAATTCTATAGGTAGCTGAGGCTGGCCTTGAACTCCTGCTCCACCTGCTCCGATCCAGGAAGTGCTGGGATTATTTCCTGTGTGACCACACCCATCTGCCTTGGTTTGAATAACCAAGAGTAGAAAACGGTAGACTTTTTTTTTTTTTTTTTTTTTTCCAGACAGGGTTTCTTTGTGTAATAAGCTCTGGCTGTCCTGGAACTCAGGCTGGCTTTGGAGATCCACCTGCCTCTGCCTCTTGAGTGCTGAGATAGGTGTGTGCCACTATGCCAGACTAAGGGCTAGACTATTCTTGCCCAAGTGAAGTCTCCTTCACTGCCCAACTGCCAGTCTTTTTAGTGATTCCACAGCTTCACAGGGAAAAAAACCCAGGCTTGAGTTAGAAATTGGTAACAACTTACAAAGGAGTTTATTAGCCGTTAATATATGCATATTATTGGCAAAAAATGTTAAAACAACCTTTCAGATTACAGATGCCTGTAATCCCAATACTTCAGAAAGCAGACAAGAGGGCAGGTGTAACTCCTGCATTACTCTTGATATAGTTTGCAAGTCGGGCAAGGGCCTGGAGATTGAAAGAACACACAGAGACCTGGGTCATTTGAAAGGAGATCAGCTGAACGCCATTCATTCAAGTTTAGGAAAATCCTTATATACCTAGCTGCTGCACAATGGAATCCCCCCCCCCACACCAGGTAGGTGAAAAATTACCACGCCCAAGGTGGAGTAAACAATGGCCCTATAGCTAACCACCAGGTGAGGCAGAGGGAGCACTGGAACAAACAGGATGTTTAGCTGGCTGGCCAGAAACTGTCCTCAAGATGAACCCCAGGAGCAGGGGTAGACCCATGGGCCCTACAGGCTGGGATTCAAGGTTAGCCTAGGCTATACCTATATATTGAGTCTGAGGCTAGCCTATGTTCTTCATTTTATATCTACTAACATCTATCAGAAATGGTAATAAAAAGTCCCCGAACAAGCCGGGCGGTGGTGGCGCACGCCTTTAATCCCAGCACTCGGGAGGCAGATGCAGGCGGATCTTTGTGAGTTCGAGGCCAGCCTGGTCTACAAGAGCTAGTTCCAGGACAGGCTCCGTAGCTACAGCGAAACCCTGTCTCGAAAAACAAAAAAAAAAAAAAAAAAAAAAAAAAAAAAAAAACAAGTCCCCGGACAAACAGTAACTTTAATCTCAATACATGGGAGGCAGACTCGGTGAGTAGTTCAAGGCCAGCCTGATCTATAGAGCAAGCTCCATGACAGGCTGCAAAGCTGCACAGAGAAACCCTGTCCTAAAAAAAATTTTTTTTTTTTAAAAAGAAGGAGGGCTGGAGAGATGGCTCAGAGGTTAAGAGCATTGCCTGCTCTTCCAAAGGTCCTGAGTTTAATTCCCAGCCACCACATGGTGGCTCACAACCATCTGTAATGGGATCTGGTGCCCTCTTCTGGCCTGTAGTCATACACACAGATAGATATTGTATACATAATAAATAAATATTAAATAAATAAATAAATAAAAAATAAAAAAAAGAAGGAAAGAAGACTAGAAGACTAATTACTTGTGGGGAAACGGAGTAGGCCTTCCTGTGAAGGCATTTGGACTGAGGATTCATGGATGACCAGGAGTGTCCATAAGAAAGGCCAGGAGAGGACGGCTCTAGAGCACGTCAAGTGTGACTAGGAGCTTCAAGTTGCAGGGGAAACTAAGCTCATGGCCTCGGATGGGGGCTGGGGAAAGAGGCGAGCTTATTGTCAAGCTCCAAGAAATGTGGCTGGGGAGGGAGTCTGCTGTTAGATCATCTACGCTTCTGTGTTTTCTAATGTATATGGGGCCTAGTAGTGTCTAAATTCAGCCGGCTGTTAAAAACACACTGGGAAAGGGCCAGGCACGGCGGCTCATGCCTGTAATCGCACTGCTAGGATGGTGGAGGCAGAAGGATCAAAACTCCACCATCATTCTCAGCTATACACTGAGCTTGGGGTCATCCTTGTAAGGAGTGAGGCCATAGAGTTCAGCGGGTAGACCGTACCACCTGCAAAAAACGAAAACAAAGACCTAATCCATCCAAGCTGGAGTTCTGGGAAAATCTCTAAATGTCCTAACTGCTTCTTGGCTTCTGTAGTTCCACCTCTTCCTAACTGCTCTTGTTAACTGAAGCATATCAAGCCAGGACACAGTTTTTGTGCTTAAAAGCTCACCCTGAGAAAGGCTCAGCTACACTGGGATCCTGAACACCCAGTGTAGTCAACAGTTAGCTAATAAAGACTTTCTATTGGCTTAAACCCATGTCAAGTAGTCTTCTCTGGTGGGTACCCCATACCAGGTCTAAGGATGGAATTCAGGTCATCAGGGTTGGTGCAAGAAACTTTACCCAGAGCCGTTTCAATGGCCCTCAGGAAGTTTCACAGTAACAGAACAAAGAAAGTTATAAATCAAAGCATTTTTCCAATGTATTGGTTAAACATCAAGTAGGCAAGTTACAGCAGGAGGTGGCGGTGGGGGGGAGGGGGGAGTGCTCTTCCAGGCCTTAGATCTTCTGGGATGAGAGTTTTAGTCTTGAGTCAGTAGAAACTAAGGGGTCTGTACATTTTACAAAGACTTTACCTGACAGTCACAAGGCTGTAAACACAGAGGTGGGCATTAAACAGTTCTCTAGGGGACCAAAATTAGTCCAGGATGATTAGGCTGGACCTGCAACAGTTCAGCCCTCTGCAATCACGTAGGTCTTAGTCGGCTGATTAGCCCTGTAGAAGATTTATAACACTGCAGGGTTTCCCCCTCTATGCGATAATAATTTACAGTCTCACGGAGCTCAGACTGTGTAGCCACAGATGATACTGAGTTAAGGTTCTCATCTTGCACTTGAGTTCCTCCTACTCCCACCTCCTCAGAGCTGGGCTTTCCGGCATTAGTCACTACACCTGTTTCCAAAGTAGAGCGAGCTGCATGCGTGCTGGGGACTGAACTCGGGGAGGCAACTGTAAGAGCTCTATGAGGTTGAGAAACTGCTCAGCCATCTCTCCAGTGCCCAAAAGTGTCATTTTGTTGTTGTTTGTTCTCTCAAGTCAGGGTTTCTCTGCGTAGCTCTGGCTGACCTGGAACCCGTTCGTATTTGTTAGATCAGGCTGGCTTCGAACTCAGAGATCCGCCTGCCTCTGCCTCCAGAGTTCTGGGATTAAGGGCTTGTGTCACCTCACCTGGCTTCCAAAGTGTCTTTTGAATAAATTAGTCAACGGACGTATGAAGTGAGAAGCTGAGTTAGTGGGAGGTTGTGGAGGATAACCATGAAATCTTATTTATTTTTCCCTGAGTTAGTGTTTCTTTTGGGTAACAACAGCGCTAGCTGTCTTGGAACTGGCTCTTTAGAACAGGCTGGCCTCGAACTCATAAAAATCTACCTGCCTCTGGCTCCTGGGTGCTGAGATGAAAGCCGTGCGCCACTACCGCCTGGTCACCCTGAAATCTTAAGGTAGGCAGTTTGCGGAAAAAGGAAAAGTACTGTGTCTTGTTATACATTCAAGGCTGAGTTGAGGGGGCTGGAGAGATGGCTCAGTGGTTAAGAGCACTGACTGCTCTTCTGAAGGTCCTGAGTTCAATTCCCAGCAACCCACATGGTGGCTCACAACCATCTGTAATGAGACCTGGCGCCCTCTTCTGGCCTGCAGGCATACATGAAGGCTGAACACTGTGTATATAATAAATATTTAAAAAAAAAAAAAAGACTGAGTTGTTCTTTGTTTACAAGTTCTTTGTGTTTCCCTTCCACGTTTCCGGTCACTCGATGACCCCGCCCACCCAAGTTCCCCACCCACCCGGGCACCTGCTGTGCACAGCTGCAGGAGGATACCCGTCGGCGGGGCTGCAAGTCCCAGGTCTAGCGAGCATGCGCAGGAGCTAGAGCCCGAGAGAACGCGGGAAGCTGGGGCCTGGTTCGCTTATGATTGGCTACCGCGGTAGAGTCCCACCTACCTGGCCCAGTGCTGCATGTTGATTGGACGAATTTCACCGGGGCGAGGGGGGCGGGGGTCCGCCGTGGCCTTGCGGCGTTGGAGGGGAGGCGGGAATCGACCCGGCGGGCGCAGGGTCGCGCTGTCTCTGCTGGAGTTGTGTGCAGGGGTTTGGAAATGGCGGTGCAGCCTAAGGAGACGCTGCAGTTGGAGGGCGCGGCGGAGGTGGGCTTCGTGCGCTACTTCGAGGGCATGCCGGAGAAGCCGAGCACCACGGTGCGCCTCTTCGACCGCGGCGACTTCTACACGGCGCACGGCGAGGACGCGCTGCTGGCGGCCCGCGAGGTGTTCAAGACCCAGGGCGTGATCAAGTACATGGGTCCGGCAGGTGAGGGAGGGTAGCGGCAGCGACTCACCGGTGGGCTCGGGGCGGGAGCGCGGCGGGCACCTTTGCAGCGCCGAGACCCGGGGCCGGAAACCTGCGCGCATCCTGCAACCGGCGGGACAACAGCGGCGCTGCTCCCCCAGCGCGCGCGAGGTGGCTCCCGGGCCTCGCGTTTACTGTGTTGTTCCAGTCCATCCTCCCAAGCGGGTGGCAAGCTTGGCAAGGCCCGGTCGAGCACATGATCAAAACACCGCCTGGTCCAGGCTGCCCTCGAACTCCCGACTCCTCGTGTTTCAGCCTCCAGAGTTGATAGGATTAAAGTCGTGACCCTCCATGCTTAGCTTTTAATCTTTTACTACAGTCAGCGGCCTAGGAGGGAGGAGTGGTGGGCTCCTTGGGAGATTCCTTTTTATTACCCTCATTTTGCCAACCTAACTTACTATTTTTTTTTTTTTACCGTCCCGCTTGAGACCTTGCGAAGGACCATTGCTGCAGGGTTGTATTGCTAAGTGGTCAGTACCGGGGCGGGGCGGGGATCGGTCTTGGAGCTGAACTGCCCCGATTTCCGTTGCAGCTCCCCCACGGCACTGCCGTTTGCTGTGTGCTTGTTGGGCCTGGTGAAAAGCAACATTGCTCATTGTTTTTTTGTTTTTTTTTTTTTGTTTTTTTTTTTTTGTTTTTTTTTTCC
>NW_026067934.1:6484963-6490330 GCF_014885135.2 Alexandromys fortis | reverse complement strand
GCCAGCAGGTGTGCACCGCAGGTCAGGGTGTGCACTGCAGGCCAGCAGGTGTGCACCGCAGGTCAGGGGTGTGCACTGCAGGTCGGGTGTGCACCGCAGGTCAGGGGTGTGCACTGCAGGCCAGCAGGTGTGCACTGCAGGTCGGGTGTGCACTGCAGGTCAGCCCTCTGAGAATTCTGTGTTGATTATAGGAAAATAGATTACCCATAACCAAAAGATGCGTGTAGCCTGGCAGTTTATTATAATCATAAATGTAGTAAAATTGAATTTTAGAACATCATCATATTTTATTTGATAAAAGTTTATCACATTCAACCCATTGGGAGCTTGAAGCATTTCCAGAGTTCCTATGAAGTATTTCAGGATGCTGAAAAGATTGGATATCACTATGCATGTCTACCAGTACATAAAAGTCTGTTATGTATTGTTGGAACAGGCTCCACACATATTAGACTTAGTGATGCGGAACAGTGTGTGGACTGTGGTTATGTAAGAGGGAAGTACAGAGATTTCCATTTGCCGGTCAGTATAGACTGAAGGTGTAGCCTGTAACCGTAACTGCTGTGCGAAGGGGCAAAAGGGAGGCTTTGCTCCTGAGTTCTGTGGACAGGCGGTGAGTGACTGGGTTTTGTTTGTTTTGTGTTGCTGAGAATCTAACCCAGGAGTCACCCTTGTTGGGGAAATGCTTTAATGCTGAGCCATAAACCCCAGCCCTGAGCAATTTCATTTTGTTCTAAAGATTTATTTATTGTGCATAGTGTTTTGTCTACGTGTTTGCCTGCAGTCCAGAAATGGGCGCCAGGTCTCATTACAGATGGTTGTGAGCCACCATGTGGTTGCTGGGAATTGAACTCAGGACCTTTGGAAGAGCAGCCAGTGCTCTTAACACTGAGTCATCTCTCTAGCCCTAGCAATTTCATTTTAAAGAACTCCAAAGTCCTTCATAAATTTATTTTTATTCATTTATTTATTTTGTGTGCTGTGTATGGGTTTAAACAGTGCAGTTAGGTATGCAGGATTTGGGTCTTCCTTCCACCCAGGGTACCAGGGATTGAAAGATCGCCTTGGTGGCAAGTGCCTTTAGTTCACTGAGTTATCTACAGATAGCCCTGTGTTTATTTGTTTTGAGATAGTATTTGGCTATTTAGTCCAGGCTGCCCTCCTGATCTGAAGGGATCCCTCAGCCTCAGACTTCAGGTAGCTAGTGCCCGGCTTGTAGTGTGTGTTTGTTCATTTAACAGTTTGTTGTGGAGCGCTCGAACGTGTGTTACCTCAGCGTCTCACCTTTAACATTTAATTGTATTTATTTATTGTCTGTTTTAGGGGCAAAGACACTGCAGAGTGTTGTGCTTAGTAAAATGAATTTTGAGTCTTTTGTAAAAGATCTTCTTCTGATTCGTCAGTATAGAGTTGAAGTTTATAAGAATAAAGCTGGAAGTAAGGCCTCCAAGGAGAACGATTGGTATTTGGCATTTAAGGTAATTATATTTCTTTTCAATGTTTATTTTAGAAAATAAAAAATCCAGTGCATGTTTTACTATATTAACTAGGCTATGATAACAAAATGCTTTGAGAAATTTTGGTACAGTGGGTTTTTGTTTTTTTGAGACAGTTTCTCTGTGTAACCCTGCCTGTCCTGGAACTTGTTCTATAGACCAGGCTGGCCTCAGACTCACAGAGATCCGCCTGCCTCTGCCTCCCGAGTGTTGGGATTAAAGGCGTGCGCCACCACTACCTCCTGGCCTAATCTTTCTTTTATAAATACTATATTTGTGTCTTTGTATATATATTTCTCATTAAAGGTGTAGATTCAAATAAGCCTGGAATTTTTTTGTTTTGATTTTTTTCAAATTTACTATTTGTTTGTTTGTTTATTTATTTGAGATAGCCTCTTTCCATGGCCCAGGCTGGCCTTGTATTGAGCTCTGTCATCCTGCTGCCTTAGACTCTCATGTGCTGAGAAGTTTGAAAATCACTTTTAGCAAAATAATTTTTTTAATTTTTTTCTTGTTGTTGTTTTTTGTTTGTTTTTTCAAGACAGGGTTTCTCTGTGTAACAGCCAGGCTGGCCTTGAACTCAGAAATTAACCTGCCCCTGTCTCCTAGTGCTGGGTTTAAAGGCTTGCGCCACCAACACCTGGTCTTGGCAGAATGGTTTTTAGATGTGTCTAAGTTACAAAAGCAACTTGGAGCCAGGCATGGTGTTGTGTGTTCAAGGTAGGACAGTTCATTATTCTCAGGCCAGGCTAAGCTTCGAGGGAAGCCCATCTAGAGAGAAAATGGTAACTTCAGCTGGGCATGGTGGCCTTTCATCCCAGCACTCAGGTGGCAGAGGCAGGTGGATCTCTGGGAGTTGGAAGCCAGCCTGGTCTGCAAAGTGAGTTCCAGCACAGGCAGGGCTGTTACCCAGAGAAACTTCCTCGAAAAACCACATACATGCGGGGGCTGGAGAAATGGCTCAGTGGTTAAGAGCACTGACTGCTCTTCCAGGGGACCCTGGTTCAATTCCTAGCACCTACATGGCAGCTCACAACTGTCTCTAACTCCAAGATCCAACACCCTCACACAGACATACATACAGGCAAAACACCAATAAAATAAAATTAAAAATAAAAAAAACACATACATACACACGTGCGTATGCACGCACGCAAGCAAATTGAAGATATACAGACAAGCATTTTTTTATGTTATTTATTCGTTTATGTATTTATTATGTATATAGTATTCTGCCTGTATGCCTACCCGCAGGCCAGAAGAGGGCACCAGATCCCATTACAGATGGTTATAAGCCACCATATGGTTGCTGGGAATTGAACTCAGGACCTCTGGAAGAGCAGCCAGTGCTCTTAACTGCTGAGCCATCTCTCCAGCCCCGACAGGCATGTTTTTTTTAAGAGAACAAAATTCATCAAGTTTAGATATTTTATTCACTAGCAAAAAATTTAAATATCTTCAAAATTTCTTAAAAATTGCTTTGATTTTTCTTAGGCTTCTCCTGGCAATCTTTCTCAGTTTGAAGACATTCTTTTTGGTAACAATGACATGTCATCGTCCATTGGCGTCGTGGGTGTTAAGATGTCCACAGTCGATGGTCAGAGACAGGTCGGAGTTGGGTATGTCGATTCCATCCAGAGGAAGCTGGGACTGTGTGAGTTCCCTGATAATGACCAGTTCTCCAACCTTGAGGCCCTTCTGATTCAGATTGGACCAAAGGAATGTGTGTTACCCGGAGGAGAGACTGCCGGCGACATGGGGAATCTGAGGCAGGTAAGGGAATCCAGTCTAGGAAAGTCGTTAATATCCCTTACCCCGTATTGCTGAAGCCAGGACTTCTAGAATGCTGGGTAAGTGCTCCGCTACTGAGCTGTGATTCCAGCTGATGAGGTTCATTTGTGGGGCAAGAAACTGTAAATTTTAATTAAAATTGTGTTTATTTGGGGAACCACATTTGATACTTAGCTTTGAGAGAAACTTGGAATCCTTAATGTCTTCAGGACCAGTGTTTGGATAAGACTTGCTCTGCCTTGGATCTCTTTCCCCTCTCCCTTTCTGTCTTCACTTTAAGAAAATAATTATTACAGTAACTATTACTGTATTTAGCATGGTTTATAAAGAACATACAGTTATTTAAGATATATTTATTTTGCGTACTTCTGGGAATCTTGGCCAGGAACATGCTAAGCAGGTACTTACTGTAGCACTGAGCTGTATCAACCCAGACCTAGAGGTTTATTTAAACAATTTTTTTAAGATTTATTTATTTTATATACAGTGTTCTGTCTATGTACGCCTGCAGGCCGAAAGAGGGCACCAGATCTCATTATGTGAGCCGCCATGTGGTTGCTGGGAATTGAACTCAAAACCTCTGGAAGAGCAGCCAGTGCTCATAAAACCTGAGCCATCTTTCCAGTCCCAATTTTTAAAGTTTTTTTGAGTCATGGTCTTAATGTGATAGTCCAGGTTATCCTAGAACTCAGCCACCTGCCTCAGTATCTGGGTTCTGGGATTACAGGTAAAAACCACCACATATGGCTTCTGATTTTTTTTTTTAATCTTTATCAAAGTTTTGTTTGTGTCATTTGTGTGTGTGTGTGTGTGTAGTTTTTTACTATTTAGATTTGCTTAAGATAGTGTCTTGTGTAGCCAAATCTGACATTGAACTTCAAAAAAAATTAGAATTTTTTTGTTTAGTTTTGTTTGAGATGGTGTCTTAGGGTTTCTATTGCTGTGAAGAGACACCATGACCATGGTAACTCTTACAAAGGAAAACATCAGAAGTTTAGTCCCTTGTCCTTATGGTGGGAAACATGTTGGCACCCGGCAGCCGTGGCACGGGGGAGGTAGCTGTAGAGGCAGTAGGAGGAGAGACACTGGGAGTGGCTTGAGCATTTGAAACCCCAAAACCCACTTCCAGTGATACACCTCTTCCAACACGGCCACTCTTCCTAATAGTGCCCTCCCTGGTGACCTAGCATTCATACACATGAGTCCGTGGGAGCCATTCCTATTCAAACCACTGCATAGGGTCTCATTATGTAGTCCTGGCTGTCCTGGAACTTGCTGTGTAGATCAGACTGGCCTCAAACTCACAGAGATCTAGCTGCTTCTGCCTCATAAGTACAGGGATTAAAGCTGTGCACCACCATGCCCAGCTGAAAATTTATGGGTGCTTTACCTGAACACGTGCATATGCAGCACATGAATGCCTGATGCTCAGGGACGTTAGAAGAAGGCATTGGATTCTTGGAACTGGAGCTATAGGAGGTTCTGAACCACCATGTGGGTGCTGGAAATTAAACCTTGGTCTTCTGGGAGAGCACCCTGGGCTCTTAACTACTGAGCTATATCCCCAACCCTGGTAGGTATTTTTTTTAAGGGGATGTTCTATCTAACTGTATAGTCCAGCCTGGCCTGTCTCCCAAGGGCTATAGGCGTGTACCGCCTTGCTGACCTGATAACACCCACTGCCCTTGCAATCCTGGGCATTGGGAAGGTTTGCAGCATGCCAGGCAAGTTCTCTAGTACTGAACTTATCCCTAGCATCTCTTAGAAAGGGTCTCAGTCTGTTACTCGGGTTGTCGTCCCGTTTGCTATCCTGCCTCAGCCTTTTAATTGCTAGAATTAAAGGTGTGCATCACCGCACCAAGCAAGGAACTTTTTTGAAAGTTTTTCTTATAACTTTAAAGCTGAATTAATAGTTTGTAGGTTTTTTTTTTGTTTTTTGTTTTTTGTTTTTTTTTTTGTTTTGTTTTGTTTTTTTTTTTTGCTTTTCTTTCTTTCTTTAATGAATGATGGGGTCTTTTTTTGTAGCCCTGGCTAACCTGGAACTCTTTATGAAGACTAGACAGGAATCTACCTCTGCCTC
>NW_026067934.1:6482037-6483875 GCF_014885135.2 Alexandromys fortis | reverse complement strand
TCAAGAAAATGGCCAGGAAATTTTTAGCATAACCTGATAGTCTTATATTTAAGGATTTATTTTTAATTTTTGTCTGTGTGGGGGTGTTGTGCTGCCCTTGGAGGATAGACATGGAGTTTCAGTGGATGTAAACCACCTAATGTGGGTGCTGGGAACTGAACCCAGGTCCTCTGGAAGAGCAGCATGGGCTCTTACTGCTGAGCCATCTCTCCAGCCCCCTGTGGTCATACATGGCTCATCTCTGTGGAGTTTCTATATGGAAGGAGTCTACCATTGCGTGTGAGCCTGCTATGGAAGCCTGTGATCCCAGCAATTTGAAAGTGGGTCAGGATTTATTTATTTTATTTATTTATTGTGTATACAATATTCTGTCTGTGTGTATGCCTGCAGGCCGGAAGAGGGCACCAGACCTCTTTACAGATGGTTGTGAGCCACCATGTGGTTGCTGGGAATTGAACTCAGGACCTTTGAAAGAGCAGGCAATGCTCTTAACCACTGAGCCATCTCTCCAGCCCCCCTTTTTTTTGATTTTCAAGACAGGGTTTCTCCGTAGCTTTTGGTTCCTCTCCTGGAACTAGCTCTTCTAGACCAGGCTGGCCTGGAACTCACAGAAATCTGACTACCTCTGCCTCCCGAGTGCACCGCCCGGCTGAAGGATTGTTATTGGAGGTGTTTTTTCTTTCTTTTTTTTTTTTTTTTAAAGATTTATTTATTTATTATGTATACAATGGTCTGTCTGTTTGTATGCTTGCTGGCCAGAAGAGGGCACCAGATCTCATTACAGATGGCTGTGAGCCACCATGTGGTTGCTGGAAATTGAACTCAGGACCTCTGGAAGAGCAGTCAATGTGCTCTTAACCACTGAGCCATCTCTCCAGCCCAGGTGTTTTTTCTTTGTTGTTTTGGTGGATTTTTTTTTTTTACCTTGTTGTTGTTGTTTTAATATTTATTTATTATGTATATAATATATGCCCGCAGGCCAGAAGAGGGCACCAGACCTCACTACAGATGGTTGTGAGCCACCATGTGGTTGTCGGGAATTGAACTCAGGACCTTTGAAAGAGCAGGCAATGCTCTTAACCTCTGAGCCATCTCTCCAGCCCCTTTTTTGTTGTTTTGAGACAGGGTTTCTCTGTGTTCCCTGTCTGTCCTCTTAGACCACACTGGTATCAAGCTTAGAGATCTGCCTGCCTCCCGAGTGCTGGGATGGGACTAAAAGTGTATGCCACCACCGCCTGGCTGTTTACTTTTTTTTTTTCTTTTTTCTTTTTTTTTGGTTTTTCAAGACAGGGTTTCTCTGTGGTTTTGGAGCCTGTCCTGGAACTAGCTCTTGTAGACCAGGCTGGTCTCGAACTCACAGAGATCCGCCTGCCTCTGCCTCCCAAGTGCTGGGATTAAAGGCGTGCGCCACCACCGCCCGGCTCTTTTTTTTTTCCTTAAAGATTTATTTTATTATGTATACAGTGTTCTGTCTGCTTGAATACTTACAGGCCAGAAGAGGGCACCAGATCTCATTATAAATGGTTGTGAGCCATCATGTGTTAGTTGTGGTCAGGAGATGGAGGCAGTCTGAAGTATAGACTGAGTTGAGTTGGAGGCCCTTGTTAGCTATAAGAAACTGCCTCAAAAAGGCAAAAAAAGCAAAAAAAAACAAAAAACAAAAAACAAGGATGAGTGAAAATCTCAAGGGTTAGAAAACGGTCTTCCTTGGCTGAGAATGAGAAGCTTGTTGGGATTTTGGAGTTTCCCTTTCCCTCCCTCCCTCCCTCCCTCCCTCCGTCCCTCCCTCCCTCTCTTTTTCCTTCTCCCTCTCCTTCCTTCCTTCCTCCCTCCCTCCC